>NC_090822.1:9819795-10082726 GCF_000390325.3 Nicotiana tomentosiformis
CCCTTATTTATTGCTCCCTCTATTTCATTTTTGAGTTTTGTGACTTACCCGGAGAATTTGTTTTTGGTTTCGGAGTGAAAGGAGACACATAGTATAGAAATAAAAGTTTAAGTCGTAGGAATCGACCGTAGTTCGAACTGTGTGAAGAGGACTCTGGAATGGAGTTTTAATTATTCTAATAGCTCCATAGGGTGATTTCGGTCTTAGGAGCGTGATCGAATGTTGAATTGGAGGTTCGTAGGTCATTTTAGCATCAATTGGCGAAAATTGAAAAACATTGGATGATTTTTAAAAAGTTTGACCGGAAGTGAACTTTTTGATATCGGGGTCGGTTTCCAATTCCGAAAGTTGGAATAGGTCCGTAATGTCAATTATGACTTGTGTACGAAATTTGAGATCAATCGGACTTGATTTGATAGGCTTCGACGTCGAATGTAGACGTTTGAAATTTTAAAATTCATTAGGCTTAAATCTATGCGTAATTCATGTTTTTAGCATTGTTTGATGTGATCTAAAGGCTCTACTAAGTCCGTATGATGTTTTAGAACTTGTTGGTAAGTTTGGTTGAGGTCCCAGGGGTCTCGGGTGGATTCCGGGTGGTTAATAGATCAAATTTGAAATTGGGAGAATGGCTGAAGCATCAGCTCTGGTGTAATCGCACCTGCGCAAGATTGACCGAAGGTCCGAGCTTGCAAAAGCGGGCATTTGGGCGCAGAAGTGGGCTGGAGCAGTGTGGGCAGAGGTCGCAGATGCAAGAAAAATTCCGCATTTGCAAGACCGGAGATGCGGACTAGGAGGTCGCAGGTGCGAGAGAGCCGCAGAAGCGGAGGCAAGGCAGCCTAGGCAAAACCGTAGAAGCAGTGCATTTTCTGCAAAAGCGGGGCCGCAAATGCGGTCAAGTGATCCGCAGAAGCGAAAACACTGGGCAAACCCTATTAATTCAAGGGTTCGGGATTTTTATCATTATTGGAAATTTTGAGCTCGGGTTTGTCGATTTTTGAAAGTATTCCCGAGGGATTTCTTGAGGTAAATCCCTTGTGCTTATTTTTGGACAATAATCTTATCATTATTTTCACCTAGTTAGTGTATATTTAAGGTGGAGTTTGGGAGTTTGAGGCTAGGGATTTGGAGAGTTTAATTTGGGGTTTCGAGTGGCAAGTTGGTGTCGAATTTTGGTAATTTTGGTATGGGTGAACTCGATATCGAATGGGAGTTCATTTTTTGTGATTTTTACCCGATTCCGTGATGTGAGCTTGGGTTGACTTTTTGGGCCAAATTTTCAATTCTCTGGTAAAGTCGTAGTTTCATTATTTAAATTAGTTTCTTCTAGTTGTATTCATGATATGTAATTACTTTTGGCTAGATTTGAGCCATTCGGAGTTAGAAAATCGAGGGAAAGGCATCCTTATCGATTGATTGAGCGATATTTGAGGTAAGTGACTTGTCTGACCTTGTTTGGGAGAAATCCCCTTAGGATTTGGTATTGTTGTAACAATTTGAGATATGTGAGTGTCGTGTATGCGAGGTGACGAGTGCGTACACAGACTAATTGTAGAAATTTTGGTTCTTGCTGAGTTGTATTCTTTTAAATTCCCTAACTGAGTTGCCTTAGCATATGTAGTGATCATGATTAGCCTAGTATCGCATGTCTACGCGCCTTAACTCTTACTTGCAATTTGTGTCACATGCTTAGTTGAATTACCAACTTCCCTTAATTTGAATTAAATCTTTAACTATAAAATTTCTTGCTGTAAATTCGTTGTTCCTTCGGTTATCTGCTGCATATTTACTTTGGGACTACGAGGCAGTTTCTCGAGAGATCTCCTTGTCTTGCATATTTACTTTGGGACTACGAGGTGTTTACTCGGGAAATGCCCCTGTCTTGCATATTTACTTTGGGACTATGAGGCGTTTACTCGGGAGATCCCCCAATCTTGCATATTTACTTTGGGACTACGAGGCGGTACCTCAGGAGATCCCCATGTCTTGCATATTTACTTTGGGACTACGAGGAGATACCTCGGGAGATCCCCCATGTCGTGCATATTTACTTTTGGGACTACGAGGCGGTACCTTGGGATATTCCCCTATTGAGCATTTACTTTTGGGTTGCGATGCGACACCTCGTGAGTGCCCCTATTGTTTACCTTTATTTACTGTACTAATATTTTCTGAAACTTCTAATCGTTTAAATTCTCAGTCATTTCAAAATATTATTATATCTTCTACCTTACTTGTCTTTTAAACCAGTAGGGCCCTGACCTGACCTTGTCACTACTCTACTGAGGTTAGGCTTGGCACTTACTGGATACCATTGTGGTGTACTCATACTACACTTAAGCACATCTTTTTGTGCATAACCAGGTTCTTCCCACCAAACCAGATACCAGTGAATTGGACCGCACGTGGAGACTTCAAGGTATATCTGCCAGCGTCCGCAGACCTCGGAGTCCCCTCTCTATCCTTATTATGCTGTTTTCCCTTATTCTCTTTACACTTGATGTATAGAGACACTTAGTATTTTCTCTTAGAAGCTTGTGACTTATCTCTACCGGGTTTTGGGAGTTGTAATTATTTAAATCGTAGTTTTCTATTTATATATCATGTGTTGAGATTGGAGTTCAGTTTTACTTTTAGTTTTTCCACAAATTGTTAGGCTTACATAGTCGTAGAGGCTAGGTGCCATCACGACATCCTACTTTCATAGGTGTTATAAGTCACAAGTAGGTTTAGTAGAGTCTCGCGGATCGGTACGGAGACGTCTATACTTATCTTCGGGAGGCTATGGAACTATTAGGAAAAGCTTCACTTCTTTGATTCCTTATCGTGCGAGATTTTGACTTCGGATTCTAAACTTTTGTCTTTCTATTCTCTCATAGATGGTGAGAACACGTAAAGCTGGCTCAGATGACCAGACACCTGCGCCCCCTGCTAGAGCTGCGAGAGGCTGGGGACGGGGTGGAAGACGAGGACATCCACATGCTACAGCCTGAGTACCCGCATGAGCTACTACAGAGGAGCCACCAGTAGCTCCAGTTGGAGGACAGGCACCTGAGACGCCTGTCACTGCACCAGCCCTCCAGGAGAGTCTAGCCCAGTTTCTGAGCATGTTCAGCACCTTGGTTCAGGCAGGATTGATACCACTTGCTCCTGCCACATCTCAAGCCACGTGAGGAGCACAGACTCCCATCGTCGGTACCCCAGAGCAGCGGGTTCAAGTCGACCAGGTTCCAGAGATCATACCGATGCAGCTGGTAGCTCCTGTTCAGCCTGAGGTTAGGGCAGCAGCTTCTGAGGCAGAGCAGCTCATGCTCGAGAGGTACAAGAAGTACCACCCTCCTACTTTCAGTGGCTTGGCGTCATAGGATGCCTAGGGTTTTCTTGAGGAGGCCACCGTATCCTCCATACTATGGGTGTTACGGAGACTAGTGGGGTTTCTTTCACTATGTTTTAACTTAGATGAGTGGCCTATCAGTGGTGGCACGCATACGGGTTGGATAGTCAGGCTGAGGTAGCTTCACTTACTTGGACTCAGTTCAGAGATATATTCTTGAGGGAGTATGTTCCCCAGAGTCTTAGAGATGCTTAGCGCGTAGCGTTTGAGCAGTTGCGCCAGGGTTCTATGACCGTATAAGAGTATGCGGTCTGATTCAGTGAATTGGCCAGGCATGCACCAGCCTTGGTTGCTAGTGTTCAAGAGCGGGTTCGTTGGTTTATTGAGGGGCTCAACCCCGGTATCAGATTGAGCATGGCCCAAGAATTAAAGATGGATATTGCGTACCAGCAGGTAGTGGGGATTTCTAGGAGGTTGGAGGGTATGCTGACTCGGGATAGATAGGAGAGAGAGGCCAAGATGTCTCAAGAGTCTGGCACTTATAGTGGTACATGTGCCCCAGCGGTAGCTCGTCAGGGCAGGGGTTATATGTGTCACCCTATTCATTCAGCCCTTCCATCCGACAGTGGTGCTCCACCCACTACTAGGCCCCAGGATCCTTATTATGCATCGCCAGTGTCTAGTGTGCCTCCTGTACGGGGTGCTTTCAGTGGTCAGTCCGGTCGATCAGGCCCAAGACAGTCACAGTAGCCACGTCCTCCGAGAGCTTGTTTTGAGTGTGGTAACACTCGTCATGTGGTGAGGGATTGCCCTAGATTTATGAGAGGTGCACCCCCACATATTTCTTAGGCACTACGTGCTCCACCAGGTCCTCAGGCTATGGTTACAGCACCATCTACCACCCTACCTGAACAGCCAGCTAGAGGTGGAGGTCGGACAGGTAGAGGTCGCCCTAGAGGGGGAGACCAGGCCAGATACTCTACCCTTCCTGCTAGAACAGAGGCAGTTGTATCAGATTCTGTTATCACATGTATTGTTCCAGTTTGTCATAGAGATGCATCAGTCTTATTTGATCCAAGCTCCAGTTATTCCTATGTGTCATCTTATTTTGCCCTGTATTTGGGTGTATCCCGTGATTCTCTGAGTTTGCCTATTTATGTATCTATACCCGTGGGTGATTCTATTATTGTTGATCATGTGTATCAGTCGTGTTTGATTGTTCTTAGTGGTTTTGAGACCAGAGGCGATTTATTATTGCTCAATATGGTGGATTTCGATGTCATTTTGGGCATGGACTAGTTGTCGCCATATCACTCTATCCTTGATTTTCATAACACGTGGGTGACGTGGGCTATGCCAGGTCTATCACGGCTAGAGTGGAGAGGTAGCTTAGATCGTGTTCCTAGCAGGGTTGTCTCGTTTCTTAAATCTTAGCGAATGATTGAGAAGGGGTGTGATGCATTTCTGTCCTATGTAAGATATGTTAGATATATTCCCAGTGGATCTTCTGGGCATGCCACCCGACAGGGATATTGACTTTGGGATTGATTTGTTATCTGGCACTTAGCCTATTTCTATTCCACCTTATCGTATGGCCCCAGCAGAGTTGAAAGAATTAAAGAAACAGCTACAAGAGATGCTCGATAAGGGCTTCATTTGGCCCAGTGTGTCGCCTTGGGGTGCTCCGGTCTTGTTTGTGAAGAAGAAGGATGACTCTATGCGAATGTGTATCGATTATCGCCAGTTGAACAAGGTTATAGTGAAGAACAACTATCCATTGCCACATATTAATGACCTATTTGATCAGCTTCAGGGTGACAGGGTATTCTCTAAGATTGACTTGCGTTCAGGCTATCATCAGTTGAAGATTCGGGAGCCAGATATCCCAAAGACTGCTTTGAGGACTAGGTATGGTCATTACGAGTTCCTTGTGATGTCTTTTGGGTTGACCAACGCCCCAGCAGCATTTATGCACTTAATGAATAATGTATTTTAGCCTTATCTTGACTCTTTCGTCATTGTGTTTATTGATGACATTCTGGTATACTCTCAGAGTCGGGAGGATCATGAGCAGCACCTAAGGACTGTGCTTCAAACCTTGAGAGAGAAGAAGTTATACGCAAAATTTTCAAAGTGTGAATTCTGGCTAGATTCAGTGGCATTTTTGGGTCATGTAGTATTGAATGAGGGGATCAAGGTAGACCTGAAGAAGATTGAAGTAGTACAGAGTTGGCCTGGACCATCCTCAACTACGTAGATCTGGAGTTTTCTGGGCTTGGCGGGGTATTACCGTCGATTTGTAGAGGATTTCTCGTCTATTGCATCACCTATGACCAGATTGACCCAGAAGGGTGTTCCATTCAGGTGGACCGAGGATTGTGAGGAGAGCTTTCAAAAGCTCAAGAATGCTTTGACTACAGTCCCAGTGTTAGTGTCGCCTACTGGTTCGGGGCCCTATACGGTATATTGTGATGTGTCACGCATTGGTATCGGTGCGATGTTGATATAGGACGGCAAGGTGATTTCCTACATGTCTAGATAGCTAAAGGTGCATGAGAAGAACTATCATGTCCACGACCTCGAGTTAGCAGCTATTGTTCATCTTGAAGATCTGGCGGCATTATTTGCACGGTGTTCCTTGTGAGGTTTTCACCGATCACCGGAGTCTACAACATCTGTTTAAACAGAAGGATCTTAACTTGCGGCAACGAAGATAGTTGGAGATGCTTAAGGATTATGACATTGCCATTCTTTATCATCTCGTGAAAGCCAATATGGTGGCTAATGCCTTGAGTCGCAAGGCGGAGTGTTTGGGCAGTTTAGCATATCTACCAGTAGCAGAGAGGCCTTTAGCCTTGGATGTTCAGACCTTGGCCAACCAGTTTATTTAATTGGATCTTTTCGATCCGAGCCAAGTTTTGGCTTGTGTGGTTTCTTAGTATTCGCCTTATGATCTTATCGGAGAGCATCAGTATGATGACCCCCATCTGCTTGTCATTAAGGACACGGTTCAACACGATGATGCCAAGGAAGTCATTATTGGAGATGACGGTTTATTACGAATGCAGGGCAGGCTATGTGTGCCTAATGTAGATGGTTTGCATGAGTTGATTCTCCAGGAGGCTCACAGTTCACGGTATTCCATTCACCTAGGTGCCGCGAAGATGTATCAGGATTTGAGGCAGCACTATTGGTGGAGGTGGATGAAAAAGGACATAGTGGAGTATGTAGCTCGTTGCCTAAATTGTCAGCAGGTGAAATACGAGCATCAATGACTAGGTGGATCACTTCAAAAGCTAGAGATTCCAGAGTGGAAATGGGAGCGGATCACTATAGATTTCATTGTTGGGCTCCCGCGGACTTAGAGGAAGTTCGATGCAGTTTGGGTGATTATGGATAGATTGACCAAGTCAGCTCATTTCATTCCTGTGGTTACTACTTACTCCTCGGAGTAGCTAGCTCAGGTTTACATTCGCGAGATTGTCAGGCTTCATGGCATACCAGTATATATCACCTCTGACCGGTGTACGCAGTTTACATCACAGTTCTGGAGAGCCATACAGCATGAGTTGGGTACTCGTGTGGAGTTGAGTACAACATTTCATCCTCAGGCAGACGGACAGTCCGAACGTACTATTCAGATATTTGAGGATATGCTTCGTGCGTGTGTGATTGATTTTGGGGTACTTGGGATCAGTTCTTGCCACTTGCGGAGTTTTTCTACAACAACAGTTATCAGTCGAGCATTCAAATGGCCCCATATAAGGCTTTGTATGGTAGAAGGTGTCGGTCTCCAGTGGATTGGTTTGAGCCGGGTGAGGCTAGGCTATTGGGTACAGACTTAGTCCAGGATACTTTCGAAAAGGTTAAAGTGATTCAGGATCGACTTCGTATAGCCCAGTCCAGGAAGAAGAGTTATGCAGATCGAAAGGTTCAGGACATTGCATTCATGGTTGGGGAGTGGGTTTTGCTCTGGGGTTTGCCCATGAAGGGTGTTATGAGGTTCGGAAAGAAGGAAAAATTGAGCCCTAGGTATATCGAGCCTTTTGAGATTCTTGAGAGGGTTGGAGAGGTGGCTTACAAACTTGGACTGCCACCTAGTCTCTCTACAGTCCATCCAGTATTCCATGTTTCCATGCTCCGGAAGTATCACGGCGATCCGTATCATGTGTTAGACTTCAGCTCAGTCCAGTTGGATAAGTATCTATCCTATGTTGAGGAGCCGGTGGCCACTTTGGATAGGCAGCTTTGAAAGTTGAGGTCAAAGAACATCGCTTCTATGAAGGTTTAGTGGAGGGGTCATCCGGTCGAGGAAGCGACTTGGGAGACCGAGCATGATATGCGCAGCATTTACCCTCATCTTTTCACCACTTCAGGTATGTCTCTGCACTCGTTCGAGGACGAATGTTGTTTTAAGAGGGGGAGGATGTAACGACCAGGCCGGTCGTTTTGACAGTACTATCCCCGAACCCCTATTTATTGCTCCCTCTATTTCATTTTTGGGTTTTGTGACTTACCAGGAGAATTTGTTTTTGGTTTCGGAGTGAAATAGGATACATAGTCCCTAAAATGGAAATTTAAGTTGTAGGAATCGACCGTTGTTCGAACTATGTGAAGACGACTCCAGAATAGAGTTTCGACATTTCCATTAGCTCAGTAGGGTGATTTTGGTCTTAGGAGCGTGTTCGGATGTTGAATTGGAGGTCCATAGGTCATTTTAGCGTCAATTGGCGAAAGATGGAAAAATTGGATGATTTTTGGAAAGTTTGACCGTGAGTGGACTTTTTGATATCGGGGTCGGATTCCGATTTCGGAAGTTGGAGTAGGTCTGTAATGTCAATTATGACTTATGTGCGAAATTTGAGGTCAATAGGACTTGATTTGATAGGTTTCGGCATCGGATGTAGAAGTTTGAAGTTTTAAAGTTCATTAGGCTTAAATCGATGCACAATTCGTGTTTTTAGCGTTGTTTGATGTGATCTAAAAGTTCGACTAGATCTGTATGATGTTTTAGGACTTATTGGTAAGTTTAGTTGAGGTCCCAGGGGCCTCGGGTGGTTAACAGATCAAATTTAGACTTGGGAGAATGGCTGAAGACACCAGCTCTGGTGTAATCACACCTGCGCAAGATTGACCGCAGATGCAAGCCCGCAGAAGCGGTCATTTGGGCACAGAACCGGGCTGGAGCAGTATGGGCATAGGTCGCAGATGCAAGGAAATTTTCGGATCTGCGAGACCGCAGATGTGGACTAGGAGGTCGCATGTGCGTTGGAGCCGCAAAAGAGGATAGGAGATAGCAGAAGTGGAGGCAAGGCAGCCTGGACAAAACCGCAGAAGCGGGACCACAAATGCGGTCAAGTGATCCGCAGAAGCGAAAACACTGGGCAGACTCTATTAATTCAAGGGTTCGGGATTTTTATCATTATTGGATATTTTGAGCTCGGGTTTGGCAATTGTTGAGAGCATTTCCAAGGGATTTCTTGAGGTAAGTCCCTTGTGCTTATTTTTGGGCAATAATCTTGTTTCCCCATTAATTTTCCCACTTAGTTAGTGTGTATTTAAGGTGAAATTTGGGAGTTTGAGGCTAGGGATTTGGAGAGTTTAATTTGGGGTTTTGAGTGGCGACTTGGTATCGGATTTTGGTAATTTTGGTATGGGTGAACTCGATATCGAATGGGAGTTCGTATTTTGTCATTTTTACCCGATTCTGAGACGTGGGCCCAGGTCGACTCTTTGGGCCGAATTTTTAATTCTCTGCTAAAGTCGTAGTTGCATTATTTAAATTATTTTATTGTAGTTGTATTCATGATATGTAATTGCTTTTGGCTAGATTTGGGCCATTCGGAGTCGAAAAATCTAGGGAAAGGCATCCTTATCGATTGATTGAGCGAGATTTGAGGTAAGTGACTTGTCTAACCTTGTGTGGGGGAAATCCCCTTAGGATTTGGTATTGTTGTAACAATTTGGGATATGTGAGCGCAGGTCTTGCATATTTACTTTGGGACTACGAGGCGGTACCTCGAGAGATCCCCCTGTCTTGCATATTTACTTTGGGACTATGAGGCGATACCTCGGGAGATCCCCCTGTCGTGCATATTTACTTTTGAGACTACGAGGCGGTACCTTGGGAGATTTCCCTATTGAGCATTTACTTTTGGGTAACGAGGTGATACCTCGGGAGTGCCCCTGTTGTTTATCTTTATTTACTGTGCTGATATTTTCTGAAACTTCTCATCGTTTAAAGTCTCAGTCATTTCAAAATATTATTATATCTTCTGCCTTACTTTTATTTTAAACCAATAGGGCCCTGACCTGACCTCTCACTACTCTACTGAGGTTAGGCTTGGCACTTACTGGGTACCGTTGTGGTGTACTCATACTACGCTTCTGCACATATTTTTGTGCAGATCCATGTTCTTCCCACCAGACCGGATACCAGTGAGTTGGACCGCACGTGGAGACTTCAAGGTATATCAACCAGCGTCCGCAGACCTCGAAGTCCCCTCTCTATCCTTATTATGTTATTTCCCCTTATTCTCTTTAGACTTGATGTATAGAGACACTTAGTATTTTCTCTTAGAAGCTTGTGACTTATCTCTATCGGGTTTTGGGAGTTGAAATTATTTAAATTGCAGTTTTCTATTTATATATCAAGTGTTGAGTTTGGAGTTCAGTTTTACTTTCAGTTTTTCTGCAAATTTTTAGGCTTACGTAGTCGTAGAGGCTAGGTGCCATCACGACATCCTACGAAGGGATATTGGGGTCGTGACATTTTTCCTCCAATTCCTGGTGGTGATGTGACAAAATTACCCCTTCCACCATTGTCTGGTTTTAAATTTCCTCCAGTTCCTCCAATTGCTTTTCCACCAATGCATAGTTTTAAATTTTCTCCAATATTTCCTCCCATAACAACCCTGCCGGTCGTTTTGAGTATTATAACACCGTTCCCCTATTTATTGCTCAAGTTATGCTTTACAGTTGTTTTATGACTTATCGGGTTAGTTGGTTCGGGACTGGAAGGATTTATGACCCTGCAGTCTTTGATTTTTGAATTTGGAAGACTGCTGAAGTTTCTTCCTTATCGTGCAATCACAACTGCAAAACTTGGCTCGTAGGTGCGAGCACGCATAAGCGAAATGGGCATCTCAAGTGCGCAAGGTCCGCAGAAATGGACAAAAAACTCGCACAAGTAAGCTCGCAGGTGCGAGCTGGAATGCGCAAAAGCGGAGACTGGGTTGGTGATTGTGGAGCGCAGATGCGCAGAATAAAGAATAATATGATTTGAGGTAAGTAACAGTTCTAAATTTGGTCCTGAGGGTATAAAACTCCAAATTATGTGTTATGTGATTGGTTTTGAGGTGACGTACATGCTAGGTGACCGGCGTGTGAGCGTGCACCATAGGAATTGTGACTTGGTCAAATTCCATGAAACTGTGTAGTTGAATAATCTATTGATACCAGTACATTCTCTATGTGTTAGAGAAAATTGAGTTGAGACTTATATTGAAAACCATGCTTAGACATATGTTGTTATTATTGGTACCCACAGGGGTTATTTCTGTGGTTGAATTATATGTTCAAATTGTAACTTTACACTCAGTCATGTTCATTCATTTCATATCATATCCCAGTCTCTGTTGCTATTTATTAATACATAATATTATCATTTTTGGGTTGATTACATGACATCTTGAGCCGAGAGACTGGAGAGATTGATGACTGAGTGAGGCTGAGGGCCTAATTGTGAGGATATTTATGGGATCGAGCTGCGCGCCGTAGTATGTTTCATTTTTATATGCCATGATTGCCTTGATATAGCGCTTGGGCTGAAGGAGACCCTCCGGAGTCTGCACACATCCCCAGTGAGTGCAGGTACCTACTGAGTGCGAGTGCCGAGTTGGAGTGCCAAATACGAGTGCCGAGTGCGAGTGCCGAGTGCCGAGCGCTGAGTGACTGTAAGGAATGAGTGACTGTGAGGAAA
Source organism: Nicotiana tomentosiformis (assembly GCF_000390325.3). Classification (NCBI taxonomy): domain Eukaryota; kingdom Viridiplantae; phylum Streptophyta; class Magnoliopsida; order Solanales; family Solanaceae; genus Nicotiana; species Nicotiana tomentosiformis. The sequence continues at coordinate 9,831,111 of NC_090822.1, forward strand.
GAGTGACTGTAAGGTTGGAGTGAATGGGAGGACTGAGTGATTGCTACTCTCAGAGGATGCATTGATTTCATTATTTGCTGCATTTCAGCTGTCATATATCACTATTTTGGAAATTTCGGAAAAACACAATTTTCTGTTTAGTCAAATTTGATATGAAATTACTGTGAAATGTTAAATGTTGAACTTGAGAGCATGCCTACCTTTTATTTTGAAAAGTACTGTATTTGGACTTAGCTGAGAAGCTCGTCACTACTTTCAGTTCCTTATTTATTATTGTTACTTCCTAAGTTGGTTGTACTCACACTATACCCTGCACTTCGTGTGCAGATCCAGGTGATCCCGGACACAGTGGGTATTGATTCTTTCACACAGTTGATTTTTTAGAAATTTAGAGGTAGCTACTATGTTTCGAAGACCTTGTCTCTCCTTCCCTATCCTTTTGTTTATTGTATTTGGTCTCAGATTATTATAGATCGGGTTTCCCAGACTTGTAATGTATAGATGCTCATGTACTCAGTGACACCGGATTTTGGGAGTGTGTTTATTTCCAATATTTGTGGGGTTTACTCTTAAACTTAATTATTATGTTTTCAGTATTTAAAAGTAATTGTGGGTTATTGGTATTGTCGGCTTGCCTAGTATTGAGATAGGCTTGCCTAATATTGAGATATGTTTTAAGTATTTACAAGTTGGTATCAAAGCCTAGGTTACATAGGTCTCACGAGTAATGAGCAGGTTTTGTAGAGTCTTGCGGATTGGTACGGAGATATCTGTACTTATATCTTCGAGAGGCTGCCTAACCCTTAGGAAAATTTCACTTTCTTGTATTCTGTCGTGCAAATTGTTGATTTCGAAAACTAAATTTCTGTTATTTTATTCTCTCAGAAATGGTGAGTACACGTACTACCGGATCAGACGGCCAGCCACCAGTGCCACGAGTAAGGGCTACGAGAGGTCGGGGTCGTGGTAGAGGGCGGGGCCGAGGTGTAACTCATACAGCAGTTGGAGCAGCACTTGTAGCACCACCAGTTGCTCCAGCTCAGGAGCATATTCCAGATAGCTGAGCCGACAGGACCATCTCGGGCACCAGCTGTGCCCATTGAGACTCCAGGCCTTTAGGCGACTCTGGTCCAGATATTGACAGTTTGCATTGGACTTGCGCAGTTGGTTTCAGTTCAGGCCGCACCTGCCACTTCTCAGGCCTGGGGAGGTACTCATACCCCTGTTGCCCGTACTCCAGATCAGGTAGAACATGGACTTTAGATACCGGGGGCACTACCAGCCCAGCCAGTTGCAGCTGCTCAAGCCTCGATAGTCCCTGTTATGGCAGATGATGAGCAGAGAATATTTAAGAGATTTGGGAGGCTTCGACCTCCATCATTTAGCGGTGCTGAGTCAGAGGATGCTCAGGGATTTCTGGATAAGTGCCAGTGGATGCTTCGGACAACGGGAATTCTGGAGACCAGTGGGGTCTCGTTCACTACTTTTTAATTTTCTGGGGCTGTCTTCAGATGGTGGGAGGCTATGAGAAGTTCAGGCCGATCGGTGCAGCACCACATACATGGCAAGAGTTCTCCGTTCTCTTTTTGGAGAAGTTTGTGCCGCAGTCTCGCCGAGAAGAGTTGCGCAGACAGTTTGAGCAATTACATTAGGATGGCATATCGGTGATGCAATACAAGATAAGATTTTCTGAGTTGGCTCGTCATGCAGTTTGGTTGGTTCCCACTGATAGGGAAAGGATTAGGAGGTTCATTTATGGCCTCACATATCAGCTTCAGTTACTTATGACTTAGGAGAGGGTATCTGGTGCTACTTTTGATGAGGTAGTTGACATTGCTCAGCAGATAGAGATGGTCCGTAGTCAGGAACGTGGAGAGAGGGAGGCAAAGAGGCCTCGTGGTCCAATTGATTTTAGCGGTGCTCCTTCAGGGGGGTCAGTTTTACCATGGTAGGGGTCGTTCTTACAGACACGCTCAGACGGGTCATCCAGTTCACCGTGGTGCATCATTCGGCCATGGTTCATATAGTTCTCATCAGGGCCAGTCAACTCTCAATGCCCTCCCATCCTAGAGTTCGTCTTGTGCCCCTTCAGTTCAGGGTTCATTTGCACTGGGTACTTCTAGCAGTTATTCTGGTTCTCGGGGCCTGATTCAGTCCGCACCACCACCAGTACCAGGAAGTTGCTTTGAGTGCGGGGAATTTGGGCATATGTGGAGACAGTGTCCTCATCGCTTGGGAGGTCCGGTGCAACAGAGGAGTCAGACTACCACTTCAGCACCAGTCACTTCACCACCCGCCCAGCCAGCTCGGGGTAGGGGTCAGTCAGCTAGGGGTCGCCCAAGAGGGGGAGGTCGATCAGGTGGCGGTCAGGCCCGATTCTATGATTTTCCTGCCGTCCAGATGTCGTTGCCTCAGATTCAGTGATCACAGGTATTGTCTCAGTGTGCCACAAGGAAGCTTCTATATTATTTGACCATGGTTCTACTTATTCGTATGTATTATCTTACTTTACTAATTATCTAGATATGCCCCGTGAGTCCTTAGTTTCACATGTTCGTGTATCTATGCCGGTGGGCGATACTATTATTGTGGACAGTGTATATCGGTCTTGTGTGGTAACCATTGGGGGAATGGAGACTAGAGTTCATCTCTTGTTGCTCAGTATGGTTGATTTCGATGTAATCCTTGGTATGGATTGGTTGTCTCAATGTCATGCCATTCTGGACTGTCACGCAAAAACCGTGACGTTGGCGATGCCGGGGTTACCGAAGGTCGAATGGAGAGGTTCTCTAGATCATGTTCCCAATAGGGTAATTTCTTATTTGAAAGTTGAACGTATGGTTGGGAAGGGGTGTTCGTCATATTTGGCTTTGTGAGAGATGTTAATGCAAATACACCTACTATTGATTCAGTACCGATAGTGAGACTTTCCGGATATATTTCCTGCAGACCTGTCGGGTATGCCGCCCGACAGGGATATTGATTTCGGTATTGACTTGGTGCAGGGCACTCAGCCCATTTCTATTCCTCTGTATCGTATGGCACCAACTGAGTTAAAATAATTGAAGAGAAACTTCAGGAACTTCTTAATAAGGGGTTTATTAGGCCTAGTGTGTCGCCTTGGGGTGCACCGGTTCTGTTTGTGAAAATGAAAGATGGTACTATGCGGATGTGTATCGATTACAGGGAGTTGAACAAAGTTACAATCAAGAATAAGTATCCTTTTTCGCGTATTGATGATTTATTTGACCAACTTCAGGGAACGAAGGTATTCTCCAAAATTGATTTGAGATCCGGGTATCACCAATTGAAAATTTGGGATTCGGATATTCTAAAGACGGCATTCAGGACTCGTTATGGTCACTATAAATTTCTTGTGATGTCATTTGGGCTAACCAATTCCCCAGCAGCATTTATGCACCTGATGAATAGCGTATTCCAGTTATATCTTGACTCATTCGTCGTGGTATTTATTGATGATATCCTGTTGTACTCATGTAGCTAGGAGGAGCATGCATAACACTTAGGTATTGTATTGCAGAGGCTGAGAGAGAAGAAACTATATACCAAATTCCCTAAATGTGAATTTTGGCTTAGTTCGGTGGCATTCTTGCGACACATAATGTCCAGTAAAGGGATTAAGGTGGATCCGAAGAAAACAGAGGCAGTTCAGAGTTGGCCCGAGCCATCTTCAGTTACTGAGATTCGGAGTTTTCTCGGCTTGGCTGGTTATTATCGTCGCTTCGTGGAGGGTTTCTCGTCTATTACGGCGCCTATGATTAAATTGACTTAGAAAGGTGCTCCGTTCAGGTGGTCGGATGAATGTGAAGTGAGCTTTCAGAAGCTCAAGATAGCTTTGACTACAACCCTAGTATTGGTGTTGCCTACAGGTTCAAAGTCTTATACTGTGTATTGTGACGCGTTGTGTATTGGTCTCGGCGCAGTGCTGATGCAAGACGGTAGGGTGATTGCCTATGCGTCCAGACAGTTAAAGGAACATGAGAAGAATTATCCGGTCCACGACCTTGAGTTAGCAGATATTATTCATGCCTTGAATTATTTGTACGGTGTCCATTGTGAGGTTTATACTAATCACTGGAGTCTACAGCATCTGCTTAAACAGAAGGATCTTAATTTGTGGCAGCTAAGGTGGTTGGAGTTGCTTAAGGATTATGATATCACTATTCTCTATCATCCCAGAAAGGCCAATGTGGTGGTTGATGCCTTGAGTCATAAGGCAAAGAGTTTGGGCAGCTTAGCATACTTACCGATAGCAAAGAGGCCCTTAGCCTTGGATGTTCAGGAATTGTCCAACAAGTTTTTTACATTGGATGTTTTCGAACCAAATCGAGTTTTGGGTTGTGTGGTTTCTCGGTCATCTTTATATGATCGCATCAGAGAGCGCCAGTATGATGATCCTCATCTGTTTGTCCTTAAGAACACAATTCAGCACGATGATGTATAGGAAGTCACTATTGGAGATAACGGTGTATTACGGATGTAGGGAAGGCTATATGTGCCTAATGTAGATGGTTTGCGTGAGTTGATTCTCCAGAAAGCTCACAGTTCTCGATACTCCATTCATCCAGGTGTCGCGAAGATGTATCAGGATTTGAGGTAGCACTATTGGTGGAGGCGAATGAAGAAAAATATAGTTGGGTTTGTAGCTCGGTGCTTAAATTGTCAACATGTGAAGTACGAACATCAGAGACCGGGTGGATTACTTCAGAGTCTTGAAACTCCAAAGTGGAAGTGGGAGCATATTACCATGGATTTCGTAGTTGGGCTTCCACGGACCTTGAGGAAGTTTGATGATGTTTGGGTAATTGTGGATTGGTTGACCAAGTCCATGCATTTTATTACAGTTGGTCCTACTTATTCTTTGGAGCAGTTGGCTGAGATTTATATCCGTGCGATTGTTCTCCTACACGGGGTGCCCGTGTCAATTATTTCAGATCGGGGCACGCAGTTTACATCACCGTTTTGGAGAGCAGTGCAGCGAGAATTGGACACACAGGTTCAGTTGAGTACGTCATTTCACCCTCAGACGTGCGGACAGTCCTAGCGCACTATTCAGATATTGGAGGATATGCTACGGGCTTGTGTCATTGATTTTGGAGGTTCTTGGGATCAATTTCTGCCACTTGCGGAGTTTGCTTACAATAACAGCTACCAATCGAGCATTTAGATGGCTCAGTGAGGGGTTATATGGGAGACGGTGTCGGTCTCCGGGGGGTTGGTTTGAGGCGGGTGACACTAGATTATTGGGTACTGATTTGGTTCAGGATGCTTTGGAGAAGGTTAAATTGATTCAGGAGCCGCTTCACACAGCGCAGTCTAGACAGAAGAGTTATGCTGACCGGAAGGTCCGTGATGTTGCTTACATGGTTGGGGAGAAGGTTTTGCTCATGATTTCACCCATTAAGGGTGTGTTGAGGTTCGGGAAGAAGGGCAAGTTGAGCCCTCGATACATTGGGCCTTTTGAGATACTTAAGAAGATTGGAGAGGTGGCTTATGAACTTGGTTTGCCACCTAGTCTATCAGGTGTTCATCCAGTGTTTTTTTTATGTGTCCATGCTCCGAAAGTATGTCGGGGATCCGTCTCATATTTTGGATTTCAGTACAGTGCAGCTGGACAGTAATTTGACTTATAATGTGGAGCCGGTGGCTATTTTAGACTGGCAGGTTCAAAAGCTGAGGTCAAAGAACATAGCATCAGTGAAGGTACAGTGGAGAGGCCAGCTAGTCGGAGAAGCTACTTGAGAAATTGAGCAGGTGATGTGAAACGAATATCCACACATATTTAAGACCCCAGGTATGATTCTAAACTCGTTCGAGGACGAACGTTTGTTTAATAGGGGGAGAATGTAATGACCCAGCCGGTTGTTTTGAGTGTTATAACCCCGTTACCCCATTTACTGCTCAAGTTATGCTTTACAGTTATTTTATAACTTATCGGGTTAGTTGGTTCAGGTCCGGAAGGATTTCGGAGTGAAATGAGACACTTAGTCTTATAATTGAAAACTTAAGTTGAAAAAGTTGACCGGATATTGACTTATGTGTAAACAACCTTGGATTCGAATTCTGATGATTCCAATAGCTCTGTATGGTGATTTTGGACTTAGGAGTGTGTCCGGAAAATTATTTGGAGGTCCGTAGTGGCATTATGCTTGAAATAGCAAAAGTCGAATTTTGGGAAGTTTGACCGGGGGTTGACTTTTTGATATCGGAGTTGGAATATGATTCTGGAAATTTGAATAGGTCTTTTATGTAATTTATGATGTGTGTGCAAAGTTTAAGGTCAATCGGACGTGATTTGATAGGTTCCGGCCTCGTTTATAAAAATTAGAAGTTTCAAAGTTTGTTAGGCTTGAATTGGGGAATAATTCATGGTTTTAGCGTTGTTTGGTGTGATTTGAAGGATTGACTAAGTCCGTATGATATTTTAGGACTTGTTGGTGAATTTAGTTGAAGTCCTGAGAGTCTCGGGTGAGTTTCGGATGGTTAACAGATCGATTTTTGAATTTGGAAGATTGTTGAAGTTCTGCCTTCTGGTGCAATCACACCTGCGAAACTTGGCTCGCAGGTGCGAGCACGCAGAAGCAAAATGGGCATCGCAGGTGCGCAAGGTCCGCAGAAGCGGACAGAAAACTCACACAAGCGAGCTCGCATGTGCAAGCTAGGATGCGCAGAAGCGGAGGCTGGGTTGGTGACTGTGGAGCACAGATGCGGAAGGCATCTCGCATGTGCGGGCACGCACCTGCATGTGGGGGATTGCAGGAGTGATAATGTGCACAGAAGCGGGGGAAAATCCGCAGAAGCGGTCGCGCAAAAGTGGCTAAAATTCCGCACAAGCTCATTCAACCACGAGTCTAACCATACCAATTTTCCGCAGAAACCCCTAGAGTGGATCTCTTGTTGCTCGGTATGGTTGATTTCGATGTAATCCTCAGTATGGATTGGTTGTCTCCATGTCATGATATTCTGGACTGTCACGCAAAAATCGTGACGTTGGCGATGCCGAGGTTGCCGAAAGTCGAATGGAGAGGTTCTCTAGATTATGTTCCCAACAGGGTAATTTCATATTTGAAAGCTGAACGTATGGTTGGAAAGGGGTGTTTATCATATTTGGCTTTTGTGAGAGATGTTGATGCAGATACACCTACTATTGATTCAATACCGATAGTGAGACTTTCCGGATGTATTTCCTGCATACCTGTCGGGTATGCCGCCCGACAGGGATATTGATTTCGGTATTGACTTGGTGCAGGGCACTCAGCCCATTTCTATTCCTTCGTATCGTATGGCACCAGCTGAGTTAAAAGAATTGAAAGAGCAACTTCAGGAACTTCTTGATAAGGGGTTTATTAGGCCTAGTGTGTCGCCTTGGGGTGCACCGGTTCTGTTTGTGAAAAAGAAAGATGATACTATGCGGATGTGTATCTATTATAGGGAGTTGAACAAAGTTATAATCAAGAATAAGTATCCTTTTCCGCGTATTGATGATTTATTTGACCAACTTCAGGGAATGAAGGTATTCTCCAAAATTGATTTGAGATCCGGGTATCACCAATTGAAAATTCGGGATTCGGATATTCTAAAGACGGCATTCAGGACTCGTTATGGTCACTATAAATTTCTTGTGATGTCATTTGGGCTAACCAATTCCCCAGCAGCATTTATGCACCTGATGAATAGCGTATTCCAGCTATATCTTGACTCATTCGTCGTGGTATTTATTGATGATATCCTGTTGTACTCATGTAGCTAGGAGGAGCATGCACAACACTTGGGTATTGTATTGCAGAGGCTGAGAGAGGAGAAACTATATACCAAATTCCCTAAATGTGAATTTTGGCTTAGTTCGGTGGCATTCTTGCGACACATAATGTCCAGTAAAGGGATTAGGGTGGATCCGAAGAAAATAGAGGCAGTTCAGAGTTGGCCCGGTCCATTTTCAGTTACTGAGATTCGGAGTTTTCTCAGCTTGGCTGGTTATTATCGTCACTTCGTGGAGGGTTTCTTGTCTATTGCGGTGCCTATGACTAAATTGACCCAGAAAGGTGCTCCGTTCAGGTGGTCGGATGAACGTGAAGAGAGCTTTCAGAAGCTCAAGATACCTTTGACTACAAGCCTAGTATTGGTGTTGCCTACAGGTTCAAAATCTTATACTGTGTATTGTGACGCGTCGTGTATTGGTCTCGGCGCAGTGCTGATGCAAGATAGTAGGGTGATTGCCTATGCGTCCAGACAATTAAAGGTACATGATAAGAATTACTCGGTCTACAACCTTGAGTTAGCAGCTATTATTCATGCCTTGAAGATTTGGCGGCATTATTTGTACGGTGTCTATTGTGAGGTTTATACCGATCACCGGAGTCTACAGCATCTGTTTAAACAGAAGGATCTTAATTTGTGGCAGCGGAGGTGGTTCGAGTTTCTTAAGAATTATGATATCACCATTCTCTATCATCCCGAAAAGGCCAATGTGGTGGTCGATGCCTTGAGTCGTAAGGCAAAGAATTTGGGCAGCTTAGCATAGTTACCAGTGGCAGAGAGGCCTTTAGCCTTAGATGTTCAGGCCTTGGCCAACAAGTTTGTTAGATTGGATATTTCTGAACCGAATCGAGTTTTGGCTTGTGTGGTTTCTCGGTCATCTTTATATGATCGCACTAGAGAGCGCCAGTATAATAATCCCCATCTGCTTGTCCTTAAGGACGCGGTTCAGCACGATGATGCCGAGGAAGTCACTATTGGAGATGACGGTGTATTACGAATGCAGGTCAGGCTATGTGTGCCTAATGTAGATGGTTTGTGTGAGTTGATTCTCCAGAAAGCTCGCAGATCGCGGTACTCCATTCATCCAGGTGCCGCGAAGATGTATCAGGATTTAAGGCAGCACTATTGGTGGAGGAGAATGAAGAAAGATATAGTTATGTTTGTAGCTCGGTGCTTAAATTTTCAACAGGTGAAGTACGAACATCATACACTGGGCGGATTACTTCAGAGACTTGAAATTCCGGAGTGGAAGTGGGAGCATATTACCATGGATTTCGTAGTTGGGCTTCCACGGACCTTGAGGAAGTTTGATGATGTTTGGGTGATTATGGATCGGTTGACCAAGTCCACGCATTTTATTACAGTTGGTACTACTTATTCTTCAGAGCGGTTGGTTGAGATTTATATCCGAGAGATTATTCGCCTACACGGGGTGCCCGTGTCCATTATTTAATATCGGGGCACACAGTTTACATCACCGTTTTGGAGAGCAGTGCAGCAAGAATTGGGCACACAGGTTCAGTTGAGTACATCATTTCACCCTCAGACTGACGGACAGTCCTAGCGCACTATTCAAATATTGGAGGATATGCTACGCGCTTGTGTCATTGATTTTGGAGGTTCTTGGGATCAATTTCTGCCACTTGCGGAGTTTGCTTACAATAACAGCTACCAATCGAGCATTCAGATGGCTCCGTAAGGCGTTATATAGGAGACGGTATCGGTCTCCGTGGGTTGGTTTGAGCTGGATGAGACTAGATTATTGGGTACAGATTTGGTTCAGGATGCTTTGGAGAAGGTTAAATTGATTCAGGAGCGGTTTCGCACGGCGCAGTCTAGACAGAAGAGTTATGCTGACCGGAAGGTCCGTGATGTTGCTTACATGGTTGGGGAGAAGGTTTTGCTCATGATTTCACCCATGAAGGGTATGTTGAGGTTCAGGAAGAAGGACAAGTTGAGCCCTCGATATATTGGGCCTTTTGAGATACTTAAGAAGATTGGAGAGGTGGCTTATGAACTTGGTTTGCCACCTAGTCTATCAGGTGTTCATCCAGTGTTCCATGTGTCCATGCTCCGAAAGTATGTCGGGAATCCGTCTCATATTTTGGATTTCAGTACAGTGCAGCTGGATGGTAATTTGACTTATGATGTGGAGCCGGTGGCTATTTTAGATCGGCAGGTTCGAAAGCTGAGGTCAAAAAACATAGCATCTGTAAAGGTACAGTGGAGAGGCCAGCTAGTCGGAGAATCTACTTGAGAGATTGAGCTGGAGATGTGGAGCGAATATCCACACATATTTGAGAACCCAGGTATGATTCTAAACTCGTTCGAGGACGAACGTTTGTTTAAGAGGGGGAGAATGTAATGACCCGGCCGGTCGTTTTGATTATTATAACCCCGTTTCCCCATTTACAGCTCAAGTTATGCTTTACAGTTGTTTCATGACTTATCGAGTTAGTTGGTTCGGGTCCGGAAGGATTTCGGAGTGAAATGAGACACTTAGTCTCATAATTGAAAACTTAAGTTGGAAAAGTTGACCGGATATTGACTTATGTGTAAATGACCTCGGATTCAAATTCTGATGATTCCAATAGCTCTGTATGGTGATTTTGGACTTAGGAGCGTGTCCAAAAAATTATTTGGAGGTCCATAGTGGCATTAGGCTTGAAATGGCAAAAGTCGAATTTTTGGGAAGTTTGATCGGGGGGTGACTTTTTGATATCGGGGTTGGAATCCGATTCTGGAAATTTGAATAGGTCTGTTATGTAATTTATGACTTGTGTGCAAAATTTGAGGTCAATCGGACGTGATTTGATAGGTTCCAGCCTCGCTTGTAGAAATTGGAAGTTTCAAAGTTCATTAGGCTTGAATTGGGGAATAATTTGTGGTTTTAGCGTTGTTTGGTGTGATTTGAAGGATCGACTAAGTTCGTATGATATTTTAGGACTTGTTGGTGAATTTAGCTGAAGTCCTGAGGGTCTCAGGTGAGTTTCGGATGGTTAACGGATCGATTTTTGAATTTGGAAGACTGCTGAAGTTTCTGCCTTCTGGTGCAATAGCACTTGCGAAACTTGGCTTGCAGGTGCGAGCACGCAGAAGCGAAATGGGCATCGCAGGTGCGCAAGGTCCGCAGAAGCAGATAGAAAACTCGCACAAGCGAGCTCGCAGGTGCGAGCTGGGATGTGCAGAAGCGGAGGCTGGGCTGGTGACTGTAGAGCGCATATGCGGAAGGCATCTCGCAGGTACGGACACACACCTGCGCGTGGGGGATAGCAGGAGCGATAATGTGCGCATAAGCGGGGGAAATCCGCAGAAGCGGTTGCGCAAAAGCAGCTAAAAATTCTGCAAAAGCGAAAAACCCTGGGTTCCAAGACATGGGCCCCACAGGCGATTTTTGAGTTAAATTTTGGATTTTTATTGGAAAATTAATATTTTCTTATGGAGTTAATTCTAATAATTCTAATGACTGAATTGGATTATTTATGGCTAGATTCGAGGTATTCAGAGGCCGATTCGCGAGGCAAAGGCATTGCAAAATAAAGAATTACACGATTTGAGGTAAGTAACAGTTCTAAATTTGGTCCTGAGGGTATGAAACCCCGGATTATATGTTATGTGATTGGTTTTGAAATGACGTACATGCTAGGTGACAGGCGTGTGGGCGTGCACCCTAGGAATTGTGACTTGGTCAAATTCCATGAAACTATGTAGTTGAATAATCTGTTGATACCAGTACATTCTCTATGTGTTAGAGAAAATTGAGCTGAGACTCGTATTAAAAACCATGCTTAGACATATGTTGCTATTATTGGTACCCGCAGGGGTCATTTCTGTGGTTGAATTATATGTTCAAATTGTAATTTCACACTCAGTCATGTTCATTCATTTCATATCATATCTCAGTCTCTGTTGCTATTTATTAATACATCATATTATCATTTTTGGGATGATTTTCATGACACCTTGAGCCCGAGAGACTGGAGAGGTTGATGATTGAGTGAGGCCGAGGGCCTAATTATGAGGATATTTATGGGATCGAGTTGCGCGCCGCAGTATGTTTCATTGTTATATGCCATGATTGGCTTGATATAGCGCTTGGGTTGAAGGAGCCCCTCTGGAGTCTGTACATACCCCTAGTGAGCGCAGATACCTACTGAGTGCGAGTGCCGAGTGTCGAGTGCTGAGTGACTATGAGGAATGAGTGACTGTGAGGAAAGAGTGACCGTGAGGTTTGAGTGAATGGGAGGACTGAGTGACTGTTACTCTGAGAGGATGCTTCATTATTTGCTGCATTTCAGCTGTCACATATCACTATTTTGAAATTTCGGAAAAATATTATTTTCTGTTTCAGACAAATTTGATATGAAATTACAGTAAAATTTTAAATGTTGAACTTGAGAGCACGCCTACCCTTTTATGTTGGAAAGTATTGTATTTGGACTTAGCTGAGAAGCTCGTAACTACTTTCAGTTCCTTATTTATTATTGTTACTTATTGAGTTGGTTGTATTCATACTACACCCTGCACTTCGTGTGCAGATCTAGGTGATTCCTGACACAGTGGGTGTTGATTCTTTCATACAGTTGATTTTTCAGAGATTTAGAGGTAGATGCTATGTTTCGCAGACCTATCCTTCCCTAATATTGTTTCCTTTTTGTCATTTTGTCATTTTGTCTTTTTATTTTTTTTTGAGCCGAGGGCCTTTCGGAAACAGCCTCTCTACTCCTTCGGGGTAGGGGTAAGGTCTGCGTACACACTACCCTCCCCAGACCCCATTTGTGAGATTTTACTGGGTTGTTATTGTTGTTGTTGGTCTCAGATTATTATAGACCGGGTTTTCCAGACTTGTAATGTATAGATGCTCATGTACTTAGTGACACCGGATTTTGAGAGTGTGTTTATTTCCAATGTTTGTGGCATTTAATCTTAAACTTAATTATTATATTTTTAGTATTTAAAAGAAATTGTGGGTTATTGGTGTTGTCGGCTTGCCTAGTATTGAGACAGGCGACATCACGACAGGTTAGGATTTTGGGTCGTGACACCTCCATTTCGTGGAACTCCTCCTAATGATGGTGTCAAAGGTGATAATGATTAGGAGTGTCAATGGTTCAGTTCGGTCGGTTATTTTATAAATTTATACCATATCAATTTTTCGGTTATTCTATTATGTATAATCAAAATTAGACTTTTCGAAACCGTCCAAATTATGTCGGTTTCTCTTCAGTGTCGGTACGGTTCGGTTAATTTTTGATATTTTTTTAAATGTCATGTAAAGGCCATTAGTAAAAGTAGCAATGATATACATACTTCTATAGAACTTAGCAAAACTCAATTCTCTAGACAGTTTTACTATTTAAATGGTGATGAATTAAGAAACATGAAAGATGGCTAGAGTATAGATCCATCAACTACTCTACAATTATTATTGTTGTTGTTGTTTTGGCTTGCTGCGACTCTACATCTCATATCTCTCGTCATCTCCCAACTCCTATGGGTCACCAGCCATCAATTAATGTGACATTACTTACGAAAAATCATGTGTTTACTATTGAATGAATGAAATGGAACCTTGGAACAACAGTAACGTTACCTCTGTGTGACCTATACGTCACGGGTTCAAGTCGTGGATGTAGCAACCACTAATGCTTGTATTAGGGTAGGATGTCTCCATCATTACCCGGGTGTGTGATCCCTTCCTTGACCATGCATGAATGCATGATGCCTTATCCACCTGACTACCCTTTTGGTAATTTGTTCAACATTTATAGGTGCTCGGTATAACTTTTTAGAGAGTAAAATAATATGTTCTCTAACTTTGATGTTCGGTTTTCTGCTATTATTATGCAACTTTTAGATATACATTTACTTTTTAAAAAAATAAAAAGGATCGATATTGGTTGCGAAGCTAAATTAAATATTTAGCAACGTTATAATCTTGAAGAAACTGATCTACCAACTAAGGACCAACCACTTTGGACGTCAAATACTTCACTTTTATCTCGGGGAAACCCAAAAAAAGTGTTAAAAATCTTTTCATATCATATAATCAAACACTGTGATTAACAAAATCTTTTTAATTAATTAGAAGTAGGAAATAAATCTAGCAAAAGAATTTGAAACAAACCAAACCCGTCAAAAAAGCTAGTATTCATATAAATGGACAATAAAATTAAGTTAATATAATCAACTTTTGATGATTTGTTATTAGTTTTGATATTTTTTGACTTTCATAGTAAATGACTATTATACATCTATAACAATATTTGATGATTTATTATTCGGTTGTTATAGAAAAAAATTAACCAAGCATCAAATTTTTTTCTCTTTTTAATGTTACATATAAAAGATAAAAAAATTACTCTAAATTAAAATCTCAAAAATATATATATTTCACTAATTAAATATTAAAATAAGCTAATACATTACTATCAAATCCATAATAAAAATGTACAGAAATTTAAACTCCAAGGCACACATTTTAAAACTATTTGAAAATTAAATTCTTTCAAGGTTGATGGAAAAACTCTATAATTGTAGTTTGTTTCATAAATTTTAGTCTTTTACTGGCGATCTAACACTTGCATTGGCGAAAATTTATATCGATACTTTCAGTAAAAGGTATCCGAAAATATACAAGCATATCTTTTAATGGAATTGAATGAAATATTTATTATGAAAGTATGTACTAACATAATATTCTTTGTCAAGCTAAACATTTCCTTATTTTATAAAAGTTAATTGTAATCAAAAGGTGTTTTGCTTCTATTTGATCAGACAAGGACCCCTCTTATTTATTTTCTTTTTCACAGTAGAGTTTGAATAGATATAGGGAAATCTTGTTCACTCTTTATCTACTTCAAATTGCATGCATTTTAAGAATTCTCTTTGAACGTAAACGTCACTACTTAAGATTGACATAAATCAATATTCATATCTTCGATAAAGTTAATAACTCTCCTAATACTTATGAATCTCTTCCTTTACAACCCTATAAAAAACCCCACTATAGCTACCTTCATAATTTATCTTAGAGTACAAACCCTAAATTTCTTAGTGATTAACCATGGCAACGAAAAGTCTCACTTTTCTCGTTTGCATTTTCCTACTTCTCAACCTATGTCTTGCAACTGAGAACGTAAAAACTACGCAAAAATCTGATTCATCATCACAAGATAAAGAATTAGATTGGTTTCTTCCATGGTTCCATCCACATCCGTGGTTCCATCATCCACATCCATGGCCATTCGTTCATCCGCCAATGCCAGCTGGCGGTTTTCATCATGCATGGCCATTTCCGCATCCGCCGATGCCTGCCGGTGGTTTTAAGTTTCCCCATCCATGGTTTCAACGTCATCCATGGCCATTTATGCATCCACCAGTTCCATCTCCACCTAAAGGAGATAAAGGAGAGAAGAATTAATTAAGATGAAGAAAATGTGTTGGATCAGTATGTTATTGATCACATATTTTTCTTTATTATCTTTAGGTTATTTGATAAAATAAATAATTATTCTAGCTAGGGTAGTTGTTTTAGTTTCTCAGATTTTCCAAGTAGCTTTCGTTGGTAGAAATGTTATTTAATTTGATTCGGGTTATCATGAAATAAAATTTGGTTTTTTATATGTATTATTGCATTTGCTTGTATGAATTGTAGTTATTTTATCTTGATTGTTCTGCACCTCTACTATAAGCATGTCTTTTTCTATGTAAGAAAACTTCGTTATGCATTCAAATTTGAGAAAATACATTCAAATTACACTAATAACGCTTGAAATAAGGAGGTTATAAAATGCGATTGTTATGAAGTTGCAAATTGAAACAAAAAAATATTTGAGAATTCTTTTACTGCCCTTTAAATTCACACGAAATACATGCGTGATATATAATTATTATTATTATAAATTACAAAAGTCCAATCCGAAATAATGATAGACTTTTTCACCTCTAAAAGTAGATTTTATATTAAACAAGGTTATCAGTTGATTATTTTCTAATATTTATAGTTTTAAAATCACCTACAAATTATGGTTCAAACTTTAGCTGTTGGATTTTACTTTTGCGATAGTAACTTATTCTTTCCTATTATGTCGAACACAATTCATATAGTTATTAATTTTTTTTTATTAAAGAAATAAAATAATTTGTATTTTGTACACGAGAAAGAAAAAAGGATTGTTTTATTTTAGTTACTTGATAATATTTATGTCTTATAGAATGAACTTGAAAAATGACCAAAAAACAAAAAGACCGAACTTGAAAATAGCTCTAAAAAAAATTAAGGCCCTTAAATCTTCAAAAGCTACTGGAACTATGTTTAAGTTGAATATATGGAATGATGACCGAATTTCTTTTTTTTATTAAGTTAGCTATATAGGTTCAACATTAGTCAAATTCATGAGCTTAAATATTTATTTTATAAATCAAAACTGTTTTAATATAATATTTATATAATTTTTTTCAAAAAAAAAAAGAAAGAAAAGAATAATGACTTGTGCTACATATCTTTATGTCACGATCCAAAATTCTACCACAGGCGTCGTGATGGCACCTAGTCTCTAAGACTAGGTAAGCCGATTTAGATTACATTTTGATGCCATTTTTTAAAAAAAAAAATAAGTAATTAAAACTAACAGCGGAACAAAAATGAATACACAACCTCCCAAGACTGATAATACTGAGTCACGAACTCTAACTGAATACATAGAATGATCATGAAGACCGAATATACAATACTGTTTGATTACAAATTAACAGTACAATGAAATGAAAAGACTCCAAGGGACTGCGACGGCCAAGCAGCTCAACCTTGAATCCTTACGATCGCGCTTTAACTCTGCTCAAGTCCAATATCTCCAACACTTGGCTCTGCACAAAAATGTGCAGAAGTGTAGTATGAGTATACCACGGTCGGTACCCAGTAAGTATCGAGACTAACCTCAATGGAGTAGAGACGAGGTACAGTCAAGACACTCACTAGTCTAATAACATGTGCAATATAATATACAAAATACTAGGAAACATATAGCAATAAGGGCAGGATAAAACAACCAATGGTATACACAGTAAGACAATAAAATCGCCCATTTAATATCGCTCAACAATTAATAATCACAATTACACCCAATTAAATCAAGTCCTTCAAATAAATATCTTTCACATATAATTCTTTCAGATAACTCTCTTTTAAATATAATTTTCTCAAATAATTATTTTTCAAATATATATCTTTCAATAAATCTTTTCAAATATAATTTCCTCAAATAAATATCTTTCAAATACAATTCTTTCATATAATACTTTCTAAGTAAAAATCCTTCCAAATAAATATTTTGAATATAATTCTTCTAATTAAAAAGTTACCATGTGACACGTCATTTCATAATCATAAAAATACGGGTCTCAGCCCATTTTTATATTTTTCGTAAATACAGGTCTCAGCCCATTTTCATATTTTTTCGTACACATGACTCAGTCCATTTTCATATTTCCACGGCACCTCGTGCCCATAATTAAATCATCATATCTCCCCGGCACCTCGTGCTCTCATTTCATCTCACGACTGCATGATAATTCACGTACCAAATATCATTACCATTTCACCACAGCACCTCATGTCCACATTTCATATCACAACTGCACGGACAATTTATGTGCCAAATATCAGCATTATTTACTCACGGCATCTCGTGCCCACATTTTAATTTATAATCCGTCTGGCAATAGCCACAGGTTCTCAATTTCAACATAAAACAGATCGTTATCAATGTACTATCAACAAGAACAATTGCACAAGGCATAAAAATAAACACCAAAAATAATCACAACATCACATAAAAATCATCAACACCACAACCTTACATCATCACATATCGTCCTGATAATAGCCACCCTTATCGCTCCTATTGCCACCCTTATCGCTCCTATAGCCACCCTTATCGCTCCGCCCAGACAATATCAATAGCCACCCTTATCGCTCCTATAGCCACCCTTATCGCTCCTATATCCACCCTTATTGCTCTGCCTAGGCAATATTCCAACAAACACAATGTAACGATCCGGCCGGTCATTTTGAGAGTAATAGCTCTGATCCTCTATTAACTGCTTTCTCCAAATCTATTTCTACTATTGTGACTTGCCGGGATGATTGGTTTTGAGTTTCGGAGTGTTTTGGGACACTTAGTCCCTAAATGAGAGCTTAAACCTTAGGATTTGGACCGTAGTCGGAACTGTGTGAAGACGACTCCGGAATAGAATTTCGTATGTTCTTTTAGCTCCGTTAGGTGATTTTGGGTTTAGGAGCGTGTCCGGATTGTGTTTTGGAGGTTCGTAGCTCATTTAAGCTTGAAATGGCGAAAGTCGAATTTTTAGAGTTTTGGGCCAGTAGTGAAATTTTTGATATCGAGGTCGTTTTCAAATTTCGGAAGTTGGAGTAGGTCCTTAATGTCGATTATGACTTGTGTACAAAATTTGAGGTCAATCGGACGTGATTTGATAAGTTTCGGCATCGGTTGTAGAATTTTGAAGTTTCAAGTTCTTTAAGTTTGAATTGGAGGGCGATTCGTGATTTTAGCATTTTTTGATGTGATTTGAGAGCTCGACTAAGTTCGTATGGTATTTTAGAATTGGTTGGTATGTTTGGTCGAGGTCCCGGGGGCCTCGGGTGTGTTTCAGATGCTCAACGAGTCATCTTTGGACTTAGAGAAGTGGCAGATTTCTGGTGTTTTATTGCAAAAAAATCCTTTATCGCGTTCGCGAGAGGTGCCTTGCGATCGCGTAGAGCTTCTGGGAAAGGCAGTGAAGTTGTTCTTCGCATTCGCTATATTGTTCCCGCGTTCGCGAAGGTATGGCACCTTAAGCCTACGCGTTCGCGAAGGGTCCGTCAGTGGAAGGTACGCGTTCGCGAGAGTCCCCTCGCATTCGCGAAGGAGGAATTTTGGGCCAGTGGAAGATTGTTCATCGCGTTCACGATCGTGATGTCGCGTTCGCGAAGAAGAACGCACCTGGGCAGAATTTAAGGTTCAAAAACGAGGGTTGAGTTCATAACACAAAAATTTGATTGAGAGCTCTGTAGAAGGCGAAATTTGGAGAGATTTTCGGAGGAAGTTTTTAAGTAATGATTCCTGACTCCTTTATGGTTATATTCCACTAATCTATGGTTAATTTCATCATTTTATTTTGGATTCGGGGTGAAAAATTGAGAAAGATTCTTAGGCCGAATTTTGGGGTTTTGATCGAGATTTTAGTATCGGATTTGAGCAATTTTGGTATGAGTAAACTCGTGAGTGAATGGGTGTTCGTATTTTGCAACTTTTACCCGATTCCGAGATGTGGGTCCGGGGTGACTTTTTGGGCGTTTTTCCTAATTTCACTCTTTAGCTTCAAATTAATTAGCTAAATTAGTTACTCGTAGTTATATTTACATTATGCTATTTATTTGAATAGATTCGGACCATTTAGAGTCGGATACTCGTGGTAAGAACGTGTTATCGAGGTGATTTGAGCGGTTCGAGGTAAGTGGCTTGCCTAACCTTGTGTTGGGGACTTTTCCCTTAGGATGTCTTGATATTATTTGGTGTGTGGGCGCCGTGTATGTGAGGTGACGAGTACGTACACGGTCTGTTATTGCAAAAATCATGTTTAACCTTTTTAAATCATAAATTGCTTCTCTTATTAAATTGTACTAATATGCTTAATTGTTTAGTATAGACTAGAAAAGCATGCTTACGTGTTTTAACTGTCTATTTGACATTCTATGCGCCATGCTTAGTTAAATTCCTATTTTCCTTGTCTGCGTTCAGTATAAACTGTATAACTCGATGCCATACCTGCCATTTTATCTTGCATTGCATATTTACTTTGGGACTACGGACGTATTCCGGAAGATCTCCTAGCACTGCATATTTACATTGGGACTACAGACGTATTTCGGGAGCTCCCCCCAGCACTGCATATTTACTTTGGGACTACGGACGTATTCCGGGAGATCCCCCAGCACTGCATATTTACTTTGGGACTACGGACGTATTCCGGGAGATCCCCCTTGTACTGCATATTCATTCGGAACTACGGGACGGTATACCGGGAGATTCCCCATTGTGTTTACTTTGTTCTGATCTGAGGGCTCCCTTAACTGTTAGATATTTGAAAATCTCTTTAACTGTGTCACCATAAATTTTACTTATATCTTTTACTGTTTAATTTGTTATATTTACTCCGGTAGGGCCTTGACCTGACCTCGTCACTACTCGACCGAGGTTAGGCTTGGCACTTACTGGGTATCATTATAGTGTACTCATGCCCTTCCCTGCACATGTTTTCGTGTATAGATCCAGGTGCGAGCTATCAGCCTCGGGGTTAGTACGTGCTGCTGATTTTAGGAGACTTCAAGGTACTACTGCTTGCGTCCGCAGATCTTCGGAGTCCCCTTCTACTCCCTCGCCTAGAGACTTTCTTTATTATATTCAGACTTTTGTATAGAGCTACATAGATTATAGCAGCTTGTGACTTAGTGATATTCCGGGTCTTGGAAAATTATTTTGTATATGCCGAGTGGTACTACTCTTGGCTATTTATAATATGTTGTTTATCTTTAAAATGTTGTGTTTCTTTATATTTTTTGCAATATTTGGCTTACCTAGTCGTAAAGACTAGATGTCATCATGACACAAGTTGGTATCAGAGCACTAGGTTCATAGGAGTCACGAGTTACAAGCCGGTTTATTAGAATCTCGCGGATCGGTGCGGAGACGTCCGTACTTATCTTCGGGAGGCTATGTAAATGTTAAGAACAATCATATTTCTTGATTTCCTTGTCGTACAAGTTATTAACACCAGAAATTCTAAGATTTTATTCTATTCTTTCTCACAGATGGTGAGGACCCGTACTGGGAGGACCGACGATCAGGCACCCGAGCCCCCTGTCAAAGCCGACAGAGGCCGGGGTCGGGGTAGAGGACGACCACGCGGTGCAGCCCGAGCATCTGTGAGAGCTGCATCAGAGGAGCCCCCTGCAACTCCAGCTGGAGGGCCAGTACCGGAGATCCCTATTGCTACTCCAGCCCTCCAGGAGACTTTAGCTCAGTTCTTGAGCATGTTCAGCACTCTGGCTCAGGCTGGACTATTTTTGATAGCTCCCGCTACATCTCAGGCTGGGGGAGGGGTATAGGCTCCCGCACTCCTGAGCAGAGGGTCCAGGTTGATCAGGCCCCAGAGTATATTCCTATGCCCCCAGCGGCTCCGATTCAGCATAAGATCAGGGTAGCTGCTTCTGAGACAGAGCAGCTCAGACTTGAGAGGTAGAAGAAGTACCACCCACCAACTTTCAGCGGACTAGCTTCAGATGATGCTTTGGGTTTTCTTGAGGAGTGTCATCGTATTCTCCGCACTATGGGCATTATGGAGATGAGTGGGGTTTCTTTCACCGCTTTCCAACTGAGGGGAGCAGCATATCAGTGGTGGCATGCCTATGAGCTGAGTAGTCCAAATGAGGAAGCCTCACTCACTTGGACTCAGTTTTCTGAGATGTTCTTGCGTGAGTATGTTCCTCAGAGCCTCAGGGATGCTTGGCGCGCAGAGTTTGAGCAGTTGCGTCAGGGTGCTATGACTGTGTCGGAGTATGCAGTCTGTTTCAGTGAGTTAGCTTGCCATGCACCGGCTTTGGTTGCTACAGTCAGAGAGAGGGTTCGTCGCTTCATTGAGGGACTCCACCCCAGTATTCGGACCAGTATGGCCAGGGAGTTGGAGATGGACATCACTTATCAGCAGGCAGTGAGCATTGCCAGGAGAGTGGAGGGCATGTTTGCCCGGGACAAAGAGGAGAGACATGCCAAGAGGTGTCGAGAGACTGGTCATTATTCAGGAGCCCGTGCACCAGCAGCACGCTATGGTAGGGGTTTTGTGAGTCGCCTTGTTCATTCAGCTCTTCCAGCAGCCAGTGGTGTTCCAGCTCCTCTTAGACCTCAGGAGCCCTGCGATGCACCGCCAGTATCCAGTATGCCTCTTACTCGAGGTACTATTACCGGCCAGTCCAACAGGCTAGGTCTGAGTCAGTCTCAGTCGCCGCGTCCTCCGAGAGGTTGTTTTGAGTGTGGTGATACTCATCGCCTGGTTAGAGATTGCCCCAGAGCCAGGAGGGGTGCACCTCCACATACTTATCAGCCTCCACGTGCTCCACCGGATCCTCCGGCCATTCTTCCAGCACCAGATGCCACCCCACCTCCTCAGCCAGCTCGATGTGGAGGTCGGGGAGGTCGAGGTCGCCCTAGAGGGGGAGGCCAGGCCAGGTACTATGCCCTTCCTGCCCGTTCAGAGGCCGTTGCTTCAGATTCAATCATCACAGGTATCGTCCCTGTCTGTCATAGGGATGAATCAGTATTATTTGACCCAGGCTCTACGTATTCATATGTGTCTTCTTATTTTTCTCCACATTTAGGGATATCTCGGGATTCTTTGAGTTCCCCTATTTATGTATCTACTCCTGTGGGAGATTCTCTCATTGTGGACCGTGTATATCGGTCTTGTTTGATTGCTCTTAGTGGTTTTGAGACTAGAGCCGATTTGTTATTACTCAGTATGGTAGATTTTGATGTTATCTTAGGCATGGACTGGTTGTCGCCTCATTATGCTATTCTTGATTGTCATGCTAAGACCGTGACGCTGGCTATGCCAGGCTTGCTGAGATTAGAGTGGAGAGGTACCTTAGAGTATACTCCCCGCAGGGTCATTTCATTTCTTAAGGCTCAGCGAATGGTTGAGAAGGGGTGTGATGCATATTTGGCCTATGTGAGAGATGTCAGTATTGATACCTCTACAGTTGAGTCAGTTCCAGTAGTGAGGGACTTTCCAAATATGTTTCCAACTGATCTTCCGGGCATGTCGCCCGACAGAAATATTGATTTCGGCATTGATTTATTGTCGGGCACTCAGCCCATATCTATTCCTCCTTACCGTATAGCTCCTCCTGAGTTTAAGGAGTTGAAGGAGCAGTTGCAGGAGTTGCTTGATAAGGGTTTCATCAGGCCCAGTGTATTACCTTGGGGTGATCCGTTCTTATTTGTGAAGAAGAAGGATGGTTCTATGCGTATGTGTATTGATTATCGGCAGCTGAACAAGGTTACAGTGAAGAACAGGTATCCTTTGCCTCGCATTGATGATTTATTTGATCAGTTACAGGGTGCCAAGGTGTTTTCCAAGATTAACTTGTGTTCTGGCTATCATCCGTTGAAGATTCGGGAGCTGGATATCCCGAAGACTGCTTTCAGGACCAGATATGGTCACTATGAGTTTCTTGTCATGTCATTTGGGCTGACCAATGCCCTAGCAGCCTTTATGCATTTGATGCACAGTGTATTCCGGCCTTATCTTGATTCCTTCATCATTGTGTTTATTGACGACATCCTGGTATATTCCCGGTCTCGGGAAGATCATGAGCAGCGCCTGAGGACCGTGCTTCAGACTTTGAGGGAGAAGAGGTTGTATGCAAAATTTTCTAAGTGTAAATTCTGGCTTGATTTAGTGGCATTCTTGGGCCACATAGTGTCTTGTGATGGGATCAAGGTAGATCCGAAGAAGGTGGAGGCAGTGCAGATTTGGCCTAGACCGTTATCAGCTACGTAGATCCACAGTTTCCTTGGTTTGGCAGGGTATTACCGTCGCTTTGTAGAGGGATTTCCATCCATTGCAGCACCTATGACCAGGCTGACCCAGAAGGGTGCTCCGTTCAGGTGGACCAAGGAGTGTGAGCAGAGCTTTTAGAAGCTCAAGACATCTTTGACTACAGCCCCAGTATTAGTATTGCCTACAAGTTCGGGGTCCTACACTGTCTATTGTGATGCCTCGAGGATTGGCCTTGGAGCGGTATTGATGCAGGACGGTAGGATGATTGCCTACGCGTCTAGACAGTTGAAGGTACATGAGAAGAATTATCCAGTTCATGATCTCGAGTTAGCAGCTATTGTTCAAGCCCTGATGATCTGGCGTCATTATTTGTACGGTGTTCCCGATGAGATATACACTGACCACCAGAGTTTGTAGTACTTGTCCAGGCAGAAGGACCTTAATTTGCATCAGCGGATGTGGTTGGATCTACTTAAAGACTATGATATCACTATATTATACCACCCTGGGAAGGCCAATGTAGTGGCCGACGCCTTGAGTCGCCGGGCAGAGAGTTTGGGGAGTTTGGCATATCTTCCGGCAGCTGAGAGGCCCTTAGCCTTGGATGTTCAGGCCTTAGCCAACCAGTTCGTAAGATTGGATATTTCAGAGCCTAGCCGGGTATTAGCTTGTGTGGTTGCTCGGTCTTCTCTTTATGACCGTATCAGGGAGTGCCAGTATGATGATCCTCATCTTCTAGTTCTTCAGGACAGGGATCGGCAAGGTGATGCCATAGATGTGACTATTGGTGATGACAGTGTGATGAGGATGCAGGGCCGGATCTGTGTGCCCAATGTAGATAGGCTTTGGGAGTTAATTCTCTAGAAGGCCCACAGCTCGTGGTACTCCACTCATCTCGGTGCTGCGAAGATGTACCAGGATTTGAGACAGCACTACTAGTGGAGGAGGATGAAGAAGGATATAGTTGGGTTTGTGGCCAAGTGTCTCAACTATCAGCAGGTCAAATATGAGCAACAGAGGCCGGGTGGATTACTTTAGAGGTTAGAGATCCCAGAGTGGAAGTGGGGGCGGATTACCATGGACTTTGTAGTTGGACTGCCACGGACTTTGAGAAGGTTCGATGCTATTTGGGTGATCGTGGATCGGCTGACCAAGTCAGCTCATTTTATTCCAGTGTTGACCGCTTATTCTTCTGAGAGGTTGGCTGAGATTTATATCAGAGAGATTGTCCGCCTTCATGGTATTCCAGCATCCATCATTTCAGACAGAGGTACACAATTCACATCACGGTTTTGGAGAGCCGTATAGCAGGAGTTGGGTACTAGGGTGGAGTTGAGCACGGCCTTTCACCCTCATACAGACGGGCAGTCCGAGCGCATGATTCAGCTTCTTGAGGATATGCTCTGTTCCTGTGTGATGGAGTTCGGAGGGTCATAGGACCAATACTTGCCACTTGCAGAGTTTGCCTACAACAACAGTTACCAGTCCAGCATTCAGATGGCACCGTATGAGGCTTTGTATGGTAAGCAGTGCCGGCCCCCTGTGGGATGGTTTGAGTAGGGCGAGGCCCGATTGTTGGGTACAGACTTGGTCCGGGATGCCCTGGATAAGGTGAAGGTGATTCAGGTGAGACTTCGGATAGCCCAGTCCAGGCAGAAGAGTTATGCAGACCGTAAGGTTCGTGATTTGGCATTTATGGTTGGTGAGCGGGTCTTGCTTCGGGTATCGCCTATGAAGGGTGTCATGAGGTTCGGGAAGAAGGGCAAGTTGAGCCCGAGGTTCATTGGTCCTTTTGAGATATTGCGGCGAGTTGGGGAGGTTGCTTCTGAGCTTGCCTTGCCTCCCAGCCTAGCAGGACTTCACCCGGTATTCCACGTGTCTATGCTCCGGAAGTATCACGGTGATCCGACTCATGTATTGGATTTCAGCTCAGTCCAGTTGGACAAAGATCTATCTTATGTTGAGGAGCCAGTAGCCATTTTGGACAGGCATGTCAGAAAGCTCAGGTCAAAGAATATTGCTTCAGTAGCCAGTAGCCATTTTCAGCCGATCGAGGAGGCGACTTGGGAGACCGAGCAGGATATGCACAGCCAGTACCTCATCTTTTCACAGTTTCAAATATGTCTTTATACTCGTTCGAGGACGAATGATTGTTTTAAGAGGGGGAGGATGTAACGTCCCGGCCAGTCGTTTTGAGAGTAATAGCCCCGATCCCCTATTAACTGCTTTCCCCAAATCTATTTCTACCATTGTGACTTGTCGGGATGATTGGTTTTGAGTTTCGGAGTGTTTTGGGACACTTAGTTCCTAAATGAGAGCTTAAGCCTTAGGATTTGGATCGTAGTCGGAACTGTATGAACACGACTCCGAAATGGAATTCCGTCAGTTACGTTAGCTCCGTTAGGTGATTTTGGGTTTAGGAGCGTGTCCGGATTGTGTTTTGGAGGTTCGTAGCTCATTTAGGCTTAAAATGGCGAAAGTCGAATTTTTGGAGTTTTGGGCAGGTAGTGGAATTTTTAATATCAGGGTCGTTTTCCGATTTCAAAAGTTGGAGTAGGTCCGTAATGTTGATTATGACTTGTGCACAAAATTTGAGGTCAATCGGACATGATTTAATAGGTTTCGGCATCGGTTGTAGAATTTTGAAGTTTTAAGTTTTTTAAGTTTGAATTGGAGGGTGATTCGTATTTTAGCATTGTTTGATGTGATTTGAGAGCTCGACTAAGTTCGTATGTTGTTTTAGGATTGGTTGGTATGTTCAATCGAGGTCTCGGGGGCCTCGGGTGTGTTTCGGATGCTCAACAAGTCATCTTTGGACTTAGAGAAGTGGCAGATTTCTGGTGTTTTATTGCAGAAAAATCCTTCATCGCGTTCGCGAGAGGTGCCTCACGATCGCGTAGAGCATCTGGGAAAGGCAGCGAAGTTGTTCTTCAGGTTCACAATGTTGTTCCCACGATCGCGAAGGTGTGGGACCTTAAGCCTACGCGTTCGCGATATGGTCCTCGCGTTCGCGTAGAGGAACGGGGCAGAGGAAGCTTTGGGCATTAAGCCTACGCGTTCGCGAAGAGGTTCCTGCGTTTGTGAAGGCTCCGTCAGTGGAAGGTACGCATTCGCGAGAGTCCCCTCGCGTTCGTGAAGGAAGAATTTTGGGCCAGTGGAAGATTGTTCATCGCGTTCGTGATCGTGATGTCGCGTTCGCGAAGAAGAACGCACTTGGGCAGAATTTAAGGTTCAAAAACGAGGGCTGAGTTCATAACACAAAAATTTGATTGAGAGATCAGTGGAAGGCAAAATTTGGAGAGATTTTTGGAGGAAGTTTTTGGGTAATGATTCCTAACTCCTTTATGGTTATATTCCACTAATCTATGGTTGATTTCATCATTTAATTTCGGATTTGGGGTGAAAATTTGAGAAAGATTCTTAGGCCGAATTTTGGGGTTTTGATCGAGATTTTGGTATCGGATTTGATCAATTTTGGTACGAGTAAACTCGTGAGTGAATGGGTGTTCATATTTTGCGACTTTAACCCAATTCCAATATGTGGGCCCGGGGTGACTTTTTGAGCGTTTTTCCTAATTTCACGCTTTAGCTTCGAATTAATTAGCTGAATTAGTTACTCGTAGTTATATATACATTATGCAATTTATTTGAATAGATTCGGGCCATTTGGAGTCGGATACTCGTGGCAAGAATGTGTTATCGAGGTGATTTGAGTGGTTCGAGGTAAGTGGCTTGCCTAACCTTGTGTTGGGGACTTTTTCCTTAGGATGTCTTGATATTATTTGGTGTGTGGGTACCGTGTACGTGAGGTGACGAGTACGTACACGGGCTGTTATTGCAAAAATCTTGTTTATCCTTTTTAAATCATAAATCTCTTCTCTTATTAAATTGCACTAATATGCTTAATTGTTTAGTATAGACTAGAAAAGCATGCTTACGTGTTTTACTGCCTATTTGACATTCTATGTGCCATGGTTAGTTAAATTCCTATTTTCCTTGTCTGTGTTCAGTATAAACTGTATAACTCGATGCCATACCTGCCATTCATCTTGCGTTGCATATTTACTTTGGGACTACGGACGTATTCTGGGAGATCCCCCAGCACTGCATATTTTGGGACTACGGACGTATTCCGGGAGATCCCCCCAGCACTGCATATTTACTTTGGGACTACGGACGCATTTCGGGAGATCCCCCAGTATTGCATATTTACTTTGGGACTACGGACGCATTCCGGAAGATCCCCCAGTACTGCATATTTACTTTGGGACTACGGACGTATTCCAGGAGATCCCCCCTGTACTGCATATTCATTCGGAACTACGGGACGGTATCCCGGGAGATTCCCCATTGTGTTTACTTTGTTCTGAGCTGAGGGCTCCCTTAACTGTTAAATTTTCGAAAATCTCTTTAACTGTGTCACCATAAATTTTACTTATATCTTTTACTGTTTAATTTATTATATTTACTCCGATAGGGCCTTGACCTGACCTCATCACTACTCGACCAAGGTTAGGCTAGGCACTTACTGGGTACCATTGGGGTGTACTCATGCCCTTCCCTACACATGTTTTCGTGTGCAGATCCAGATGCGAGCTATCAGCCTCGGGGTTAGTACCTGCTGCTGATTTTAGGAGACTTCAAGGTACTACTGCTTGCGTCCGCAGATCTTTGGAGTCCCCTTCTACTCCCTCGCCTAGAGACTTTCTTTATTATCTTCAGACTTTTGTATAGAGCTACATAGATTAAAGGAGCTTGTGACCGAGTGGCACTACTCTTGGCTATTTATAATATGTTGTTTATCTTTAAAATGTTGTATTTCTTTATATTTTTCGTAATATTAGGTTTACCTTGTCGTAAAGACTAGGTGCCATCACGACACCTTATGGAGGGATAATTTGGGTCGTGACACACAACAATAGTGAAATGCCACCCTTATAACCACATAATATCAACGGTGAAATGCCACCCTTATCTCCCCAAAATAACAACTCATACAACACAACAATTTACACGGGAAATTATCACAGCAACATAACAAAAATCAATTCATATCACAATTTGCCCAATGGCTATAACCAAATTCCAAAGCAACAACCAAGTCAATTAATCTCACAACAAATAGCCAAAATCTCCACACAATGTGTACAACACCCAAAAATAATCAATAGAGATAGAAATTACTCAACATAAAGCAAAGTCTTCATAAAAGATCAAATTTTCAATAATTATATAAACACCTCTTCTTAAGCTCATTTAATTAATTATTTGCAGAGGGAAAAAATTCAAAATGAAATTAAATTCCAATAATTATCAAGCCAGCAAATTCACGAAATTTTATAAATAATCAAATAACAATCACATCACATTGTCATATAACAACAGAGTCAACAACAAGGGTTTAGGCACGACAAGTAGATGATTAAATATGTGCCAACAATTATCCAATTTACTACACAATATGCTCAAGACTTTAACTCAATAAAATTTGCACATATAAACCAAGTACGTACTCGTCACCTCGCGTACATGGTTTTCAATTACCCAAGTTGCACATAAGACTCAATGCCTAAAGGGAATATTCCCCACTCGAGGTTAAGCAAGACACTTACCTTTTGAAGTTAGGCTAATATTCCAAAATAGCCTTCTTACTTGAATTGACCTCCGGGTCATTCAAATCTATCCAAATTAATTGTATAACTTCATTAAAATTCATCGAAAATAATTCCGGATAATAATACGTCGACTTAAAAATTTATTCTAAAAAGTCAACAAAGTCAACGCGGGACTCGCCTATTGGAACCCGACATAATTATTATGAAATCCGAACACCTATTCCGATACGAGTTCAACCATACCAATTTTATCGAATTCCAATAACAACTCGACTTCCAAATCTTAAATTTTTGTTTTTGGAAGATTTTACAAAAATCTTGATTTTTCCTCCATTAAATCCGAATTAAATGATGGATTCAAAGACATAACCATGGAAAATAATCAAAACTGGATAAGAATCACTTACCCCAAACACCCACGCAAGAATCTCTCCAAAAATCGCCTTCTACCGAGCTCCAAATTTGATTTTGAGTTATGAACTCAAACCCCCGTTTTTGGGACTTTTAATTCTGCCCAGATAGGCCTTCTTCACGTTTGCGACCTCTATCTCGCGTTCGCGAAGGCCAAAACCTCGCTGCCTCAAATTCTTCTTTACGTTCGCGTTACCAGCGTCGCATTCGCGAAGGCCTGCCATGCATATCATCGCGTTCGCGTTCAAGCTCTCGCGTTCGCGATGCACTCAGGTCCTACTGCTTCACGTTCGCGAAGGCTGATGACTCCAGGCCTAGTGCCCTCCTTCCTTTTACGTTTTCGCAACTGGCCCCTCGTGTTCACGTAGGTTCTTCATATATACCTTCGCGTTCGCGAGCCATCCTTCGCGTTCGCGAAAGCCAAATCCCAGCAGCCTCAAAACTCCTCTTCGCGTTCGCGTAACTCTCTTCGCGTTCGCAAAGAAGGAAGTCAGATACCAGATACAGCAGTTCCGAAATAGCCCGAAATGATCTGAAACACACCCGAGGCCCCCGGGACCTCAACCAAATACACCAACAAGTCCTAAAACATCATACGAACTTAGTCGAATTCTCAAATCACCTCAAACAACATCAAAACGATGAATCGCAACCCAAATCAAAATCTATGCACTTTGAACTTTCAAATTCTATAACTTGTGCCGAACCACATCAAATCAATCCGGAATGACTTCAAATTTTGCACACAAGTCATAATTAACATTAT
This sequence comes from Nicotiana tomentosiformis, assembly GCF_000390325.3. Taxonomy (NCBI): domain Eukaryota; kingdom Viridiplantae; phylum Streptophyta; class Magnoliopsida; order Solanales; family Solanaceae; genus Nicotiana; species Nicotiana tomentosiformis. The sequence goes on from NC_090822.1 coordinate 9,861,300, forward strand.
GGACCTACTCCAACTTCTGGAATCGGATTCCGACCCCGATATCAAAAAGTCCACTTCCGGTCCAATTCTCCAAAAATTCAACCTTCGCCATTTCAAGCCCAAATTGGCTACAGACCTCAGATTCACAGTCCGGACACGCTATTAAGTCCAAAATCACCCAACGGAGCTAACGGAATAGATAGAACTCGATTCCGGAGTCGTCTTCACACAGTTCCGACTACGGTCAAAATCCTAAGACTTAAGCTTCCGTCTTAGGGACTAAGTATCCCAAATCACTCCGAATCATCCGTAAATCAAGCTCGACCACACACGCGGGTCATAATACATATTGCGAGGCTGCGCAAGACCTTAAGTCACTGAATGGGGCATAAATTCTTAAAATGACGAGTCGGGTCGTTACATTCTCCACCTCTTAAACAAACGTTCGTCCTCGAACGTACTAAGAATTATTTTGAGGTTACCAAATTGATGATTTTACTTTTACACATATACTCACGGTAGATTCCACGCTACCGCATTTGAGATAAGCATGACAACATCCTCTCATTTGAGATTATTTCTTTTATCCATACTTGAAAACTTTAAGGTCATTTTCTTACGCTCCAATATTTTCAAAAGACCTGATTTCTCACAACAACGCACAGTATTAGTCTCAACTGGCTATAGCAACTCGTGCCTATGCACATATCAATTTTCTCGATAGTGTTGAAGTAATTCAAAACTTTCTCTGGGGTGCTACATTATTTCCCGTTTAGGATCATTCGCCCTCAAACACATAACATATTTATCTCTTCTTTTGCAATTCTCAATCCTTCAAATTTTACTAACTCCCAAATTTTTCAGAAATTTCAGCAGAGTCTTCCCTGTAATTGGGCCTATCCACCTGCCAGAGTAACACCAAAACAACTCCTAATAACACATCCATAGCCCAATAAAATACCTCAAGGTATATATGAATAACACCAATCTTAGCATTACAAGCACTGCATTATCATTATGATATCAGTACATGAAGCACATCATATGCATGCTCATCACCACATCTCAGGTCTTAAAAGTTGTTCATAATTAATTCCAGCATCATCAATCAATCTCATATTAACCACCACCTCATTTCGAATTTTTACAACACTGACAACAGAATGTGAGGCATGAAGACCTCATGATTGCTTACTCGAATTAATGAGTCACATTTAACCCCACTTGGGCACTCATCTCATAGGTTAAAACTCAATGTTTACAGCACGAAAATGGCTGAATATGCACAGAAAAATATACAAAAATTATCAAATAAGCCTAACAGGCATGACTCCCTATTAATACTATTGTACAATTAAATTTCACAAAGGGAAAAAATTTTAAACTCATAAATATTCCACCACAAGGACCTCGTCCTTACATAACTTCCACCGCGGCTTGCAGCCCGGTTTAAATATTTCACATCATATATAAAAATGTGAGGATCTCGTCCTCAACTCCGAATCACAAGTATGCTGCACATTGTGCCAACTGAAATTTTCAATTTCCTTTCTTTCTTATTTTCAATATATTTCATAAACACTTTTCACAACACATAATGAACCCTCATACCGGTAGAGCGTATAATTCATAAAAATTGGAATCAATTATTCTGAAACACATTAAACCTACTGTAATGAATAAAAAAAATTACTTTTGGACTTATAGCCCTCAATAGTGTACAAAAATAAATGATAGTCACGGACTCACGCCTTTAAATCTTCCAACAGGGATAAACATATAAGTGGGTCATAAATTTACGAAGCCCACCCATAAGTGGAGCATAATAGGAGGACTCACCTCAATATTCAGAACCGAATCAAATTAAGGAAAATTATCCTTTATAATAAAAATCAGGATCATATCTGTAACGACACCATCTGGTGTATTGGCCCCATCTAAATCATAGTGATTATATCAACGGGTCGAGCCTCCACCTCTTAGATGCCCACTATCCGCTTGTCCTCCACCTTTAGGTGACTGTGCACGTGGAGTATCAACTGGAATAAAGCTTGTAGCTGGAGTGTTCTGCTGAAATCCACCCCTCCCAAGTCTGGGACAATCTCTCATGATATGCCTAGTATCACCACACTCATAACAACCCCTCTGAGGTCGCGACTGCTCGTACTGAGTCTGTGCCGGATAACTGGAATAACCACTGTAAGAATCTCATGTCAGTGGTGCACTATAAACTGGAGCACCCCGAGTAATCTGATGTGCGGACTGAGCTGACCGACTGCTCGAGCCTCCGCTATAATGGGTTCTAGCTGAAGAGTAAAATCCACTGAATCCTCCAGATCTTCAAGATCTTTTGGCCTCCTTAGACTCCCTTTCCTCGCCTAAAACACCCTCAATCTTCCTTGCAATCTCCACTACTTATTGAAATGGAGTATCAGTTTGCAACTCTCTAGCCATGCATATTTTAATATCATAATCGAGCCCCTCAATGAATCTGCGGACCCGTTCTCTGATTGTAGGAACTAAGATAGGTTCATGATGGGCTAACTCACTGAACCTGATAGCATATTCTGACATTATTATAGTGCCCTGACATAACCGTTCAAACTCCGTGCGTCACGCATCTCGGAGAGTCTGGGGAACAAACTCTTTCAAGAATATTTCCGCAAATTGAGTCCAAGTTGGTGGTGTTGCATCGGCTGGTCTACCTTCTTCATAGATTTTCCACCACCGATACGCTGCGCCTGACAGTTGAAATGTAGTAAAGGAAACTCCGCTCACTTCCACAATACCCATGGTGCGGAGAATACGGTGACAATTTTCCAGAAATCCTTGGGCATCCTCTGTAGTTGTGCCACTGAAAGTTGGTGGATCATATTTCTTAAACCTTTCAAGTCTCTTTTGTTCTTCTTCTGATGCCTCGGGCCTGACCTCAGGCCGAACCGGAATAATAGGTTGTACCGGTACTACACCCGAAACCTGACCAACATGAACCTGCTGCTCTGGAGTTGTGGTAGGAGTCTGAGCTACTCCCCCAATCTGCAAAATATTTGGTGCAACAGAGATCAATCCCGCCTGAGTTAATGTACCACACATACTCAGGAACTGTGCTAAGGTCTCCTGAAGTCCGGGGGTAACAACAAGTGCTTCTGGTACCTGTCCCCCAACTGGAGCTACTAGTGGCTCCTCAACTGTTGATCTGACAGGTGCTCTAGTCGCAGCACGTGCCCTTCCTCGACCTCTACCTCGGCCTCTACCTCGACCCCGGCCTCTTGCAGCCCTAGCAGTATGTGCGGATGCCTGTTCAGCTAACCCAGTAGCATGTGTCCTCACCATCTGTGAGAGAATGGAGATACAAAGGTTCAAATTCCAAATTCAACAAATTCCGCACGACAGGAATGAAAGAAATGGAAATTTCCTAACAGTTTTGTAGCCTCACGAAGATAAGTACAGACGTCTCCATACCGATCCGCAAGACTCTACTAGACTCGTTCATGACTCGTAGAACCTATGAACCTAGAGCTCTGATACCAAGTAGTCACGACCCAAAATCCCACCATATGTGTCGTGATGGCACCTAGTCTCTGAGACTAGGTAAGCCGATTTAGATTACCTTTTGATGCCATTTGTTTTTTTAAAAATAAATAAGTAATTAAACTAACAGCGAAAAAAAATGAATACACAACCTCCCAAGACTGGTAATACTGAGTCGCGAACTCTAACTGAATACATGGAATGATCACGAGGACCGAATATACAATATTGTTTGATTACAAATTAACAGTACAATGAAATGAAATGACTCCAAGGGACTACGACGGCGAAGCAGCTCTACCTTGAATCCTTACGATTGCGCTTTAACTCTACTCAAGTCAGATATCTCCAATACCTGGCTCTGCACAAAAATGTGCAGAAGTGTAGTATGAGTACACCATGGTCGGTACCCAGTAAGTATCGAGACTAACCTCAATGGAGTAGAGACGAGGTACAGTCAAGACACTTACTAGTCTAATAACGTGTGCAATATAATATATAAAATACTAGGAATCATATATCAATAAGGGCAGGATAAAACAACCAATGGTATGCACAGTAAGACAATAAAATCGCCCATTTAATATCGCTCAACAATTAATAATCATAATTACACCCAATTAAATCAAGTCCTTCAAATAAATGTCTTTCACATATAATTCTTCCAGATAACTCTCTTTTAAATATAATTTTCTCAAATAATTATTTTTCAAATATAATTTCCTCAAATAAATATCTTTCAAATACAATTCTTTCATATAATACTTTCTAAGTAAAAATCCTTCCAAATAAATATTTTGAATATAATTCTTTCAATTAAAAAGTCACCATGTGACACCTCATTTCATAATCATGAAAATACGGGTCTCAGCCCATTTTTATTTTCTTCGTAAATACGGGTCTCAGTCCATTTTCATATTTCCACGGCACCTCGTGCCCAAAATTAAATCATCATATCTCCCTGGCACCCCGTGCCCTCATTTCATCTCACGACTGTACGGACAATTCACGTGCCAAATATCATTACCATTTCACTACAGCACCTCGTGCCCACATTTCATATCACAATTGCACGGACAATTCACGTGCCAAATATCATTATTATTTACTCACGGCATCTCGTGCCCACATTTCAATTTATAATCCGTCTGGCAATAGCCACAGGTTCTCAATTTCAACATAAAACAGGTCGTTATCAATGTACTATCAACAAGACCAATTGCACAAGGCATAAAAATAAACACAAGAAAAATCACAACATCACATAAAAATCATCAACACCACAACCCCACATCATCACATATCGTCCCTAACAATAGCCACCCTTATCGCTCCTATTGCCACCCTTATCACTCCTATAGCCACCCTTATCGCTCCGCCCAGACAATATCAATAGCCACCCTTATCGCTCATATTTCCACCCTTATCGCTCCTATAGCCACCCTTATCGCTCCGCCCAGACAATATTCCAACAAACACAACAAAAGTGAAATGCCACCCTTATAACCACATAATATCAATGGTGAAATGCCACCCTTATCTCCCCAAAATAACAACTCACACAACACAACAATAATTATCACAACAACATAACAAAAATCAATTCATATCACAATTTGCCCAATGGCCACAACCAAATTTTAAAGCTACAATCAAGTCAATTAATCTCATAACAAATAGCCAAAAGCTCCACACAATATGTACAACACCCAAAAACAATCAATAGAGATAGAAATTACTCAACATAAAGCAAAGTCCTCATAAAAATCAAATTTTCAATAATTATATAAACACCTCTTCTTAAGCTCATTTAATTAATTATTTGCAGAGGAAAAAATCCAAAATGAAATTAAATTCCAATAATTATCAAACCAGCAAATTCACGAAATTTTATAAATAATCAAATAACAATCACATCACATTGTCATATAACAACAGAGTCAACAACAAGGATTTAGGCACGACAAGTAGATGATTAAATATATGCCAACAATTATCCAATTTACTACACAATATGCTCAAGACTTTAACTCAATAAAATTTGCACATATAAACCAAGTACGTGCTCGTCACCTCGCGTACATGGTTTTCAATTATACAAATTGCATATAAGACTCAATGCCTAAGGGAAAATTTTCCCACTCGAGGTTAAGCAAGACACTTACCTTTTTGAAGTTAGGACGATATTTCAAAATAGCCTTCTTGCTTGAATTGACCTCCGGACAGCTCAAATCTATCCAAATTAATTGTATAACTCCATTAAAATTCGTCGGAAATAATTCCGGATAATAATACGTCGACTTAAAAATTTATTCAAAAAAGTCAACAAAAGTCAACGCGGGACTCGCCTCTTGGAACCCGACATATTTTTTATGAAATTCGAACACCCATTCCGATACGAGTTCAACCATACCAATTTTATCGAATTCCAATAACAACTCGGCTATCAAATCTTAAATTTTTATTTTTGGAAGATTTTACAAAAATCTTGATTTTTCCCCCATTAAATCCGAATTAAATGATGGATTCAAAGACATAATCATGGAAAATAATCAAAACTGGATAAGAATCACTTACCTCAAACACCCACGCAAGAATCTCTCCAAAAATTGCCTTTTACCGAGCTCCAAATTTGATTTTGAGTTATGAACTCAAACCCCCGTTTTTGGGACTTTTAATTCTGCCCAGATAGGCCTACTTCACGTTCGCGACCTCTGTCTCGCATTCGCGAAGGCCAAAACCTCACTGCCTCAAATTCTTCTTCACGTTCGCATTACTAGCGTCGCGTTCGCGAAGGCCTGCAATGCATATCATCGTGTCCGCGTTCAAGCCCTCGCATTCGCGATGCACTCAGGTCCTACTGCTTCGCGTTCGCGATTGAACCTTCGCGTTCGCGAAGGCTGATGACTCCAGGCCCAGTCCCCTTCTTTTTTCTACGCATTCGCGACCGGCCCATCGCGTTCACATAGGTTCTTCATGCATACCTTCGCATTCGCGACACCTCCTTCGCGTTCGCGAAGGCCAAATCCCAGCAGCCTCAAAACTCCTCTTCGCGTTCGCATGACTCTCTTCGCGTTCGCAAAGAAGGAAGTCAGATACCAGATATAGCAGTTCCGAAACAGCCCGAAATGATCCGAAACACACCCCAGGCCCCCGGGACCTCAAAATAATACACCAACAAGTCCTAAAACATTATACGAACTTAGTCGAATTCTCAAATCACCTCAAACAACATCAAAACGATGAATCGCAACCCAAATCAAAATCTATGAACTTTGAACTTTCAAATTCTATAACTTGTGCCGGAACACATCTAATCAATCCGGAATGACTTCAAATTTTGCACACAAGTCAAAATTGACATTATGGACCTACTCCAACTTTCGGAATCGGATTTCGACCCCGATATCAAAAAGTTCACTTCCGGTCCAATTGGCTACAGACCTCAGATTCACAGTCTGGACACGCTATTAAGTCCAAAATCACCCAACGGAGCTAACAGAACAGACGGAACTCCATTCCGGAGTCGTCTTTGCACAGTTTCGACTACGATCAAAATCTTAAGACTTCAGCTTCCGTCTTAGGGACTAAGTGTCCCAAATCACTCTGAATCATCCGTAAATCAAGCTCGACCACACACGTGGGTCATAATACATATTGCGAGGCTGCTCAAGACCTTATGTCACTGAACGTGGCGTAAATTCTTAAAATGACAAGTCGGGTCGTTACACTTTACTTGGATTACAATTAGTATAATTATCCGATCCTACATAAGTAAATGAGGGAGATTCTCCCCTAATACCAAGCTACATGTCACGACCCAATTTCCCCTACGTGTGACATCGTGACGGCATGTAGTCTCTACAACTAGGTAAGCCTAACACTTTGCGGAATAATGAAATAAAAATATAAATTTAACCAACTATTCAAAAATACACAACAATCCCCAAAACCCCAAACATCGTGAATCACAAACTACAGAAGGAAAAGTCTAGGGTCTCTATACATCAGAATCTAACAAGGAAGATACAGAAAATAATGGAAATGAGAAAGAGTAAAACGGGACTCTGAGGTCTGCGGACGTGGCAGATATACCTTGAAGTCTCCAAAGCTATCCCGGCTCACTGATAGTGCGGCTGATAAGGTGCATCTAGATCTTCACACGAAAACAACCATGTGCAGTGAGTAGCATGAGTACACCACAATCGATACCCGATAAGTTCCAAGCCTAACCTCGGTCGAGTAGTGACGAGGTCAGGTCACTGCCCTACCGGAATAAATATAATAAATTAAATAGTAAAAAATATATAAGTAAGTTTTACGGTAAACAGTTAAAGAAAATTTTCAAAGAAATTTAACAGTCAAGGGAACCCTCGGCTCAGAACAAGGTATACACAATGTGGAATCTCCCGGGATACCGTTCCATAGTCCCGAATGAATATGCAGTACAGGGGGATCTCCCCAAATACGTCCGTAGTCTCAAAGTAAATATGCAGTGCTGGGGGATCTCCCGGAATACGTCCGTAGTCCCAAAATAAATATGCAAGACAGGGGGATCTCCCGGAATACGTCCGTAGTCCCAATTTAAATATGCAAGACAGGGGGATCTCCCGGAATACATCCGTAGTCCCAATTTAAATATGCAAGACAGGGGGTCTCCCGGAATACCGTTCCGTAGTCCCAAAGTAAATATGCAGCGCGTAAGATAGAAATACAACTACATCATGAAATGTTTACAATTTAGGCTATATACCAGTCAGGGAAGGAGCGGGAAAATCACTAAGCATGCTGCACATAATTCACATACACAATTAAGACACGTAGACATATTTTAATAAACTAAACATGATAGCTACACATATAGGAATAACTTAATTAAGAATAAAATAGATTTGTACTCATTAAAATGGTATAACTCAAAATAACAGGAAAACATGTTGCTACTCAGTAAGAAACTCGGGTTTTACCACAACTAGCCCGTGTACGTACTCGTCACCTCACGTACATGGCTCTCACACATCACAATAGTTTCAAATCTTAAGGGGATTACCCCCACACAAAGTTAGGCAAGTCACTTACCTCGAACCAAGTTCAATCAATCGGTCACAATGCCTTTCCCACGAATATTCGGCTCTGAATGGCCTAAATCTAGCCAGAAGTAATTACATATCATAAATACAACCATAATAAACTCATCTAATTAATGAAATCAACATTTTAAAAAAAAATTCCGAAATTAACTCAAACATCGCCCGTGGGGCCCACGTCTTGGAATTGAGTAAAAGTCACAAAATACGAACACCCATTCACTCCCGAGTTTACTCGTACCAAATTTGTTCAAATCCGATACCAAAATCTCGATCAAAACCTCAAAATTCGGCCTAAGAACTTCTCTCAATTTTTCACCCCAAATCCAAAATTAAACGATGAATTCAAGCATAGATTAGTGGAATATAACCATAAAGAAGTTAAGAATCATTACCCAATCGATATCTTTGAAAATCCCTCAATCCCTCGTCCAAAATCCGAGCTCCCAACTCAAGTTTTTGATAAAAATGGCATAACCCCCGTTTTTGGAAACCTTAATACTGTCCAGACACGTCCTTCTTCGCGAACGCGGCCACATCCTCGCGTTCGCGAAGTACAATTTACTTCGGCCCAAAAATCCTCCATCATGAACGCGATGCACATGTCGCGAATGCGAAGACCACTCAGCTTGACCCTTCGCGAATGCGGGATCTCCATCGCGAACGCAAAGCACGAAATCTCGCTTGCCTCCAGTTCTTCTTCGCGAACGCGAGGACCATGTCGCGAACGCGTAGCTTTGAGGTTCCACACCTTCGCGAATGCGAGAGCGACATCGCGGACGCGAAGAGTAATTCATCTTCCCTTCCCAGATACCTTACGCGAACGTGAGGACTCCCTCGCGAACGTGATGAAGAAAATGCCTGCAACAGAACACCAGAAATCTGCTATCTTCCAAAGTCCAAAAGTGATCTGTTAAGCATCCGAAACTCACCCGAAGCCCCCGGGACCTCAACCAAACATACCAACAAGTCCTAAAATACCATACGAACTTAGTCGAGCTCTCAAATCACATCAAAAAAATGCTAAAATCACGAATCACCTTCCAATTCAAACTTAAAGAACTTGAAACTTAAATATTCTACAACCGATGCCGAAACCTATTAAACCACGTCCGATTGACCCCACATTTTACACACAGGTCACAAATGACATTACGAATCTACATCCACTTTCGGAATTCCATTCCGAGCTCGATATCAAAATTTCCACTATCGGCTGAAATCGCCGAAAAAACTAACTTTCGCCAATTCAAGCCTAAATCTACTACAGGCCTCCAAAACATATTCCGGACGCGCTCCTAACCCCAAAATCACTCAATGGAGCTAACGGAGTCGACGAAATTCCATTCCGGATCCGTCTTCTCACAGTTCCAACTACAGCCTAAATTCTAAGGCTTAAACTCACAACTAGGGACTAAGTGTCCCAAAATACTCCGAAACTCAAAACCAATCATCCCGACATGTCACAATAGCAGAAATAGATATGGAAAAACCAGTTAATAGGGGATCGGGGCTATTACTCTCAAAATGACCGTCGGGTCGTTACATCCTCCCTCTCTTAAAACAATCGTTCGTCCTCGAACCAGTATAAAGACATACCTAAAACTGTGAAAAGATGAGGGTGTTGGCTGCGCATATCCTGCTCGGTCTCCCAAGTCGCCTCCTCGACCGGCTGACCCCTCCACTGGACCTTTACTGAAGCAATATTCTTTGACCTGAGCTTTCTGACCTGCCTGTCCAAAATGGCTACTGGCTCCTCAACATAAGATAGATCCTTGTCCAACTGGACTGAGCTGAAATCCAATACATGAGTCGGATCACCGTGATACTTCCGGTGCATAGATACGTGGAATACCGGGGGAACTCCTGCTAGGATGGGAGGCAAAGCAAACTCCCCAACTCGCCGCAATATCTCAAAAGGACCAATGAACCTCGGGCTCAGCTTGCCCTTCTTTCCGAACCTCATGACACCCTTCATAGGCGATACCCGAAGCAAGACCCGCTCACCAACCATAAATGCCAAATCACGAACCTTTCGGTCCGCATAACTCTTCTGCCTGGACTGGGCTGTGCGAAGTCTCTCCTGAATCACCTTCACCTTATCCAGGGCATCCTGGACCAAGTTTGTACCCAATAATCGGGCCTTGCCCGGCTTAAACCATCCCACTAGGGACCGGCACCGCCTACCATACAAAGCCTCATACGGTGTCATCTGAATGCTGGACTGGTAACTGTTGTTGTAAGCAAACTCTGCAAGTGGCAAGTATTGGTCCCATGACCCTCCGAACTCCATCACAAAGGCATGAAGCATATCCTTAAGAATTCGAATTGTGCACTCGGACTGCCCATCCGTCTGAGGGTGAAAGGTTGTGCTCAACTCCACCCTAGTACCCAACTCTTGCTATACGGCTCTCCAAAATCGTGATGTGAACTGTGTACCTCTGTCTGAAATGATGTATACTGGAATACCATGAAGGCGTACAATCTCTCTGATATAAATCTCAGCCAACCTCTCAGAAGAATAAGTGATCCACACTGGAATAAAATGAGTTGACTTGGTCAGCCGATCCACGATCACCCAAATAGCATCGAACTTTCTCAAAGTCCGTGGAAGTCCAACTACAAAGTCCATGGTGATCCGCTCCCACTTCCACTCTGGGATCTCGAACCTCTGAAGTAATCCACCCGGCCTCTGGTGCTTATATTTAACCTGCTGACAGTTTAGACACTTGGCCACAAACCCAACTATATCCTTTTTCATTCTTCTCCACCAATAGTGTTGTCTCAAATTCCGGTACATCTTCGCGGCACCAAGATGCATGGAGTACCGCGAGCTGTGGGCCTCCTCGAGAATCAACTCTCGAAGCCCATCTACATTGTGCACACAGATCCGGCCCTACATCTTCATCACACCGTCATCACCAATAGTCATATCTCTGGCATCACCTCGCCGAACCCTGTCCTGAAGAACTAGAATATGAGGATCATCATACTGGTGCTTCCTAATACGGTCATAAAGAGAAGACCGAGCAACCATACAAGCTAATACCTGGCTAGGCTCTGAAATATCCAATCTCACGAACATGCTGGCTAAGGCCTGAACATCCAAGGCTAAGGGCCTCTCAGCTGCCGGAAGATATGCCAAACTCCCAAAACTCTCTGCCAGACAACTCAAGGTGTCGGCCACTACATTGGCCTTCCCCGGGTGGTATAATATAGTGATATCATAGTCTTTAAGTAGCTCCAACCACCTCTGCTGACGCAAATTAAGGTCCTTCTGCCTGAACAAGTGCTGCAAACTCCGGTGATCAGTGTAAATCTCACAAGAAACTCCGTACAAATAATGCCTCCAAATCTTCAAGGCATAAACAATAGCCGCTTGCTCAAGGTCGTGGACAGGATAGTTCTTTTCATGCACCTTCAGATGTCTGGATGCATAGGCAATCACCCTACGGTCCTGCATCAATACCGCTTCAAGGCCAATCCTCGAGGCATCACAATAGACAGTGCAGGACCCCAAACCTGTAGGCAATACTAATACTGGGCTGTAGTCAAAGCTGTCTTGAGCTTCTGAAAGCTCTCCTCACACTCCTCAGTCCACCTGAACGGAGCACTCTTCTGGGTCAATCTGGTCATAGGTGCCGCAATAAATGAAAATCCCTCCACAAAGAGACGGTAATACCCCGCCAAACCAAGGAAACTGCGGATCTCCGTAGCTGATGACGGTCTAGGACAACTCTGCACTGCCTCCACCTTCTTCGGATCTACCTTGATCCCATCACAAGACACTATGTGGCCCAAAAATGCCACTGAATCAGACCAGAATTCACACTTAGAAAATTTTGCATACAACCTCTTCTCCCTCAAAGTCTGAAGCACGGTCCTCAAGTGATGCTCATGATCTTCTCGAGACCGGGAATATATCAGGATGTCATCAATAAACATAATGACGAAGGAATAAAGATAAGGCCGGAACACACTGTGCATCAAATGCATAAAGGCTGTTGGGGCATTGGTCAGCCCAAATGACATGACAAGAAACTCATAGTGGCCATATCTGGTCCTGAAAGCAGTCTTCTGGATATCCGACTCCCAAATCTTCAACTGATAATAACCTGAACGTAAGTCAATCTTGGAAAACACTCTGGCACCCTGTAACTGATCAAATAAGTCATCAATACGAGGCAATGGATACTTGTTCTTCACTGTAACCTTGTTCAATTGCCGATAATCAATACACATACGCATAGAACTATCCTTCTTCTTCACAAATAAGACCGGAGCACCCCAAGGTGATACACTGGGCCTAATGAAACCCTTATCAAGCAACTCCTGCAACTGCTCCTTCAACTCCTTAAACTCAGGAGGAGCCATATGGTAGGGAGGAATAGAAATGGGTTGAGTGCCCGGCAACAAATCAATGCTGAAATCAATATCTCTGTCGGGCGGCATGCCCGGAAGATCAGCTGGAAACACATCTGAAAAGTCCCTCACTATTGGAACTGACTCAACTGTAGGGGTATTAATACTGAAATCTCTCACATAAGATAGATACGCATCACACCCCTTCTCAAACATTCATTGAGCTTTAAGAAAAGAAATAACTCTATTGGGAGTATACTCTAAGGTACCCCTCCACTCTAATAGCGGTAAACCTGGCATAGCCAGCGTCACGGTTTTAGCGTGACAATCAAGAATAGCAAAATGGGGCGACAACCAATCCATGCCCAAAATAATATCAAAGTCCACCATGGTGAGCAATAATAAATCGGCTCTCTCTCAAAACCACTAAGAGCAATCAAACACGACCGATACACGCGGTCCACAACAAGAGAATCTCCCACAAGAGTAGACACATAAATAGGGGAACTCAAAGAATCCCGAGATATCCCCAAATGTGGAGCAAAATAAGAAGACACATATGAATACATAGAGCCTGGGTTAAATAATACTAATGCATCCCTATGACAGACAGGGACGATACCTGTGATGACTGAATCTGAAGCAACGGCCTCTGAACGGGCTGGAAGGGCATAGTACCTGGCCTGGCCTGGCCTTCTTCTCTAGGGCAACCTCGACCTCCCCGACCTCCACCTCGAACTGGATGAGGAGGTGGGGTGGCAGCTGGGATTGGAAGAATGGCCGGAGGACCTGGTGGAACACGTGGAAGCTGATAAGTCTGTGGAGGTGCACCCCTCCTGGCTCTAGGGCAATCTCTAACCAGGTGACGAGTGTCACCACACTCAAAAAAACCTCTCGGAGGACGCGGCGGTTGAGACTAACTCAGACCTGGCCTGCTGGACTGGCCGGTAATAGCACCTCGAGTAGGAGGCATACTGGATACTAGCGGTGCATAATAGGGCTCCTGAGGTCTAGGAGGAGCTGGAACACCGCTGGCTGCTGGAAGATCTAAATGAACAGGGTGACTCACAAAACCCCTACCATAGCGTGCTGTTGGTGCACGAGCTCCTGAATAATGACCAGTCTCTCGAAACCTCTTGGCCTCTCTCTCCTCTCTGTCTCGAGCAAACATGCCCTCCACTCTCCTAGCAATGCTCACTGCATGCTGATAAGTGATGTCCATCTCCAACTCCCTGGTCCGAATACTGGGGTGGAGTCCCTCAATGAAGCGACGAACACTCTCTCTCACTTTAGCAACCAGAGCCGGTGCATGGCGAGCTAACTCACTGAAACGGACTGCATACTCCGACACAGTCATAGCACCCTGATGCAGTTTCTCAAACTCTGCGCGCCAAGCATCCCTAAGGCTCTAAGGAACATACTCACGTAAGAACATCTCTGAAAATTGAGTCTAAGTGAGTGAGGCTGCCTCGTCTGGACTACTCAGCTCATAGCCATGCCACCACTTATATGCAGCTCCCCTCGATGGAAAGCAGTGAAAGAAACCCCACTCGTCTCCACAATGCCCATAGTGCGGAGAATACGATGACACTTCTCAAGAAAATCCAGAGCATCATCTGAAGCTAGTCCGCTAAAAGTAGGTGGGTGGTACTTCTTATACCTCTCAAGTCTGAGCTGCTCCGCCTCAGAAGCAGTTGCCCTAACCTCGGGCTGAGCTGGAGCTACCGGCTGCATTGGTACAACCTCTGGAACCTGGTCGACCTGAACCCACTGCTCCGGATTACCGACGACGGGAGTCTGTGCTCTTCCCCCGGCCTGAGATGTGGCAGGAGCAAGTGGAATCAATCCAGCCTCAGCTAAGGTGCTGAACATGCTCAGAAACTGGGCTAGAGTCTCCTGGAGGGCTGGTGTAGCAACAGGTATCTCAGGTGTCTGCCCTCCAGCTTGAGCTACGGGGGCTTTTCTATAGCAGCTCGTGCGGGTGCTCTTGCTGCACCACGTGAACGTCCTCGGCCTCTACCCCGGCCTCTCGCGGCTGTAGCAGTGGGCGCGGGTGCCTGGTCATCAGATCTGCTTATACGTGTCCTCACCATCTGTGAGAGAATAGAATACAGAAATTTAGAATCTTTGAAGTCAACAATTTTCGCACGACAGGGAATCAAAGTAGTGAAATTTTCCTAACAGTTCCATAACCTCCCGAAGATAAGTACAGACGTCTCTGTACCGATCCGCGAGACTCTAATAAACTGGTTTGTGACTCACGACACCTACGAACCTAGAGCTCTGATACCAACTTGTCACGACCCAATTTCCCCTACGTGTGACATCGTGACGGTATGTAGTCTCTACAACTAGGTAAGCCTAACACTTTGCGGAATAATAAAATAAAAATATAAATTTAACCAACTATTCAAAAATGCACAACAATCCCTAAAACCCGGAACATCGTGAATCACAAACTACAGAAGGAAAAGTCTAGTGTCTCTATACATCAGAATCTAACAAGGAAGATACAGAAAATAATGGACATGAGAAAGAGTATAAGGGGACTCTGAGGTCTGCGGACGCGGAAGATATACCTTGAAGTCTCCAAAGCTGTCCCGGCTCACTGATAGTGCGGCTGATAAGGTGCACCTAGATCTGCACATGAAAACAATCATGTGCAGAGAGTAGCATGAGTACACCACAATCGGTACCCGATAAGTGCCAAGCCTAACCTCGGTCGAGTAGTGATGAGGTCAGGTCACGGCCCTACCGGAATAAATATAATAAATTAAACAGTAAAAAATATATAAGTAAGTTTTACGATAAACAGTTAAAGAAAATTTTCAAAGAAATTTAACAGTCAAGGGAACCCTCGGTTCAGAACAAGGTATACACAATGTGGAATCTCCAGGGATACCGTCCCATAGTCCCGAATGAATATGCAGTACAGGGGGATCTCCCCAAATACGTCCGTAGTCTCAAAGTAAGTGCTGGGGGATCTCTCAGAATACGTCCGTAGTCCCAAAACAAATATGCAAGACAGGGGGATCTCCCGGAATACGTCCGTAGTCCTAATTTAAATATGCAAGATAGGGGGATCTCCCGGAATATATCCGTAGTCCCAATTTAAATATGCAAGACATGGGGGTCTCCCGGAATACCGTTCCGTAGTCTCAAAGTAAATATGCAGCGCGAAAGAGAGAAGTACAACTGCATCACGAAATTTTACAATTTAGGCTAGGTACCAGTCAGGGAAGGAGCGGAAAAATCACTAAGCATGTTGCACATAATTCACATAAACAATTAAGACACGTAGACATGTTGTAATAGACTAAACATGATAGCTACACATATTGGAATAACTTAATTAAGAATAAAATCGATTTGTACTCATTAAAATGGTATAACTCAAAATAACAGGAAAATATGTTGCTGCTCAGTAAGAAAATCGAGTTTTACCACAACTAGCCCGTGTACGTACTCGTCATCTCACGTACACGGTGCTCACATATCACAATAGTTTCAAATCTTAAGGGGATTTCCCCCACACAAAGTTAGGCA
This sequence comes from Nicotiana tomentosiformis, assembly GCF_000390325.3. NCBI lineage: Eukaryota > Viridiplantae > Streptophyta > Magnoliopsida > Solanales > Solanaceae > Nicotiana > Nicotiana tomentosiformis. Next base: position 9,877,805 of record NC_090822.1, read on the forward strand.
AGTCACTTACCTCGAACCAAGTTCAATCAATCGGTCACAATACCTTTCCCCACGAATATTCGGCTCCGAAAGGCCCAAATCTAGCCAAAAGCAATTACATATCATAAATACAACCATAATAGACTCATCTAATTAATAAAATCAACATTTTAACAAAAATTCCGAAATTAAATCAAAAATCGCACGTGGGGCCCACATCTCGGAATCGAGTAAAAGTCACAAAATACGAACACCCATTCACTCCCGAATTTACTCGTACCAAAATTGTTCAAATTCGATACCAAAATCTCGATCAAAATCCCAAAATTCGACCTAAGAACTTTTCTCAATTTTTCACCCCAAATCCAAAATTAAACGATGAATTCAAGCATAGATTAGTGGAATATAACCATAAAGGAGTTAAGAATCATTACCCAATCGATATCTCTGAAAATCCCTCAATCCCTCATCCAAAATTCGAGTTCCCAACTCAAGTTTTTGATAAAAATGGCATAACCCCCGTTTTTGGAAACTTTAATACTGTCCAGACGCGTCCTTCTTCGCGAACGTAGCCACACCCTCGCGTTCGCGAAGTACAATTTACTTCGGCCCAAAAATCCTCCATCGTGAACGCGATGCACATGTCGCGAATGCGAAGACCACTCAGCTTGACCCTTCGCGAATGCGGGATCTCCATCGCGAACGCGAAGCACGAAATCTCGCTTGCCTCCAGTTCTTCTTCGCGAATGTGAGGACCATGTCGCAAACGTATAGCTTCGAGGTTCCACACCTTCGCGAATGCGAGAGCGACATCGCGGACACGAAGAGTAATTCAGCTGCCCTTCCCAGATACCTTACGCGAACGTGAGGACTCCTTCGCGAACGCGATGAAGAAAATGCCTGCAACAGAATACCAGAAATCTGCTATCTTCCAAAGTCCAAAAGTGATCTGTTAAGCATCCAAAACTCACCCGAAGCCCCCCGGGACCTCAACCAAATACGCCAACAAGTCCTAAAACACCATACGAACTTAGTCGAGCTCTCAAATCACATCAAAAAAATGCTAAAATCACGAATCACCTTCCAATTCAAACTTAAAAAACTTGAAACTTAAATATTCTACAACTGATGCCGAAACCTATCAAACCACGTCTGATTGACCCCAAATTTTACACACAGGTCACAAATGATATTACGAATCTACAGCCACTTTTGGAATTTCATTCCGAGCTCGATATCAAAATTCACTATCGGCCGAAATCGCCGAAAAAACTAACTTTCGCCAATTCAAGCTTAAATCTACTACATGCCTCCTAAACATATTCCGGACGCGCTCCTAACCCCAAAATCACTCAACGGAGCTAACGAAATCGATGGAATTCCATTCCGGATCCGTCTTCTCACAGTTCCGACTACGGCCCAAATTCTAAGGCTTAAACTCACAATTAGGGACTAAGTGTCCCAAAATACTCCGAAACTCAAAATCAATCATCCCGACATGTCACAATAGCAGAAATAGATATGGGAAAAGCAGTTAATAGGGGATCGGGGCTATTACTCTCGAAACGACCGGCCGGATCGTTTCACTACAAAACGCAAATTTTTATTTTTATAATACAAACAATATAGTAAGTGACATGGTATAACAAATTAATACACTGATCTATAGTATAAGTTAAATATGCTACCTTTATCTATGGGATTATGTTTTAGAGCAAGTTTTGAGGTTCAAGTTTCCTAGATACTTGAATTTTATTTGGAACAATTGAATTGAGGAATTTATTATGTAGAAAACGAATCAAAATCACAGAGTCAGGAAATATCATAGCCATGATCCATTTGCCTGATATATGAGATATTCAACTTCAGCAATAATCTCACCTAATTAAGGTCCAAATAGAGAATATTTGATATTGCCAAAAAAAAAAAAAAAAAATTCATTTCACCAAATGAAACTCAATCTCTTTATCTAACTCTCTAATCTTTCCTCATAACATTTTCAAATCTCCAATATACAATTATACCATTTTAGATCACCTACCTAATAAAATTGACTCATCTCTTAAACTATAAATCCCACTCTTTAGAATCACAAATCATTTCATTTTTCTAAGCAAATTCTCCAAGTCACTAACACCATGACTAAGAAAACTTTCTTTTCGATTCTTATTTTCTTCTTCTTTTGCTTTTTCCTATTGTTCAACTATTCCTTCGCGGAAATTAAATTTGAAAGCACAGGTACCAAAAAACTTCTTGTGACAAAAAATACAACTGTTCATTGGCCGCGACGTGCTTTTCCATCCGCGCCACCACCACCAAAACCTAATAGTGATGGCAGTATTTTTTCACCAATTCCTGGCGGTGATGTACCAAAATTTCTCCTTCCACCATTGCCTGATTTTAAATTTCCACCATTGCCTGGATTTAAATTTCCTCCAATATTTCCTCCATTCCCTGGAACTCCTCCTAATGATGGTGCCAAAGGTGATGGTAATATTAAGAAGAATTGAGTTGTATTAGAATTGATTGTAATTATTATTGAGATTTTGATTATTTAAACAAGTGATTGCATTACTAATCTCCTTACTGAAAATATGTACATTTTAGTTGAAAAAGTGATTAGTTTAGTATATCGTATCCAAAAACTTATCATGGATTAATATATTGATTTAATTATAATAGTGATTATCATAATGGTGTACTACCTTCTACCAACTTGCGAAATGTTCCAATGGAAAAAATGGGGATCTTTACACAAATAGCGATTTCACTATTTATTTTTTTCAAACATAATTATAAACTATATATTAATTATATACAGTTATACATATAATATACATAAATTTATACATATATTATATATTTGCGGATAATTTTTAATTTAAGCAGTTGAAAGAGCGGCAATTTAGCTTAACCAACCGCTATGATGTGTACGTGGATGGAAGATTTTTTCCAAGGATGAACGCATATCAGGAGTTCATAAGATATTATAGTACTAAAGATATTTTGTGCAAACAAACTCTAGTGATCCAATCACTGTTTTCTTCAAAATACATCCATTTTAAGAATTAGAATTCTATTTGTACGAAAACATCACTAATGACTGATGACATAAATCAAAAAAAAATTATCTGATAAGCTTAAACACACTCCTAATCCATATGAACGACTTTCTTGAAAACCCTATAAAATCCCCGTCATACCTACTCTCATATTTCATCTTAGAGTTAGTGCAAGTCCTAAATTTCTTAGTTATTAGCCATGGCAACGAAAAGTCTCACTTTTCTCATTTGCATTTTTCTACTTCTCAACCTATGTTTTGCAACTGAGAACATAAATACTGCGCAAAAATCTGATTCATCCTCACAGGATAAAGAGTTAGATTGGTTTCATCCGTGGTTCCATCCACATCCATGGTGGCTACATCCACATCCATGGCCATTCGTTCATCCTCCGATGCCTGCTGGCGGTTTTCATCATGCATGGCCATTCCCCCATCCACCGATGCCTGCTGGTGGTTTTAAGTTTCCCCATCCATGGTTTCATCGTCATCCATGGCCATTCATGCATCCACCAGTTCCATCTCCGCCTAAAGGAGACAAAGGAGAGAAGAATTAATATCATATGAAGAGAAGTAGTGTTGGATCAATATCTTATTGACCACATATTTTTCTTTAGGTTAATATTATTATGATTTATTATTCTAGGGTATTTGTTTAGTTGATAGAATTTCTTACTAGTAGTTTTCGTTTGTAGGAATGTTTGATTCGTCTATCATGAAATAAAATCCGTCTTTTTTTTTTGTTTTGTATTTTTTACGCATATTCCTTTTTTTTAATTTTGTGAGTAGTTATTTAATTTTATGTTGATTCTCCGTATTGTAATTAGGAAACTCTATCATTCAAATTACGCGATGAATATTTTTTGTCTAGCAATGTAATAATCCTATTTCAACGCTCTTAATATCTTATATGAGTATTTCAGTTCAAAACAATTGATCTTTTGTTTTATTACTTTCAGGTGGATTTGTTATAAAATTCAAATATAGCTACGGATGACAAATACAGTGTAATTTTTAAAATATATATCTAGAAATGATAAATACAGGATATATGTTTGTTGTGTGACGTAATTTTTCCTTTATTTATTTGCATGTATTTAAGCTACTTGCAGATCAAATTAATGGGCTTTAATGGACTCGTATAGACTTAACTATTCACACGTAAGAAGAATTAACCCAAATAGCCGTCTATCCAACCCATTAAATTAAAATAGTCAGTGGAAGTATAATATATGTATAATTTATGTATTATATATGTATAATCTATGTATAATCTATATATATGACTAAAAAAAATAAACAATAAATATGGCCGGTATTTTGTGTAAAGATCCCTTCACGTAAAGCTGTCTATCATCTGTCCCTTTAGCCCATACAGAATGGGCTCTCACCAGCATTATCTCACAGTAGGATTTGCACCACGTAGCCAATTTTAAGGGTGCTATTTCAAACATACACAGTGTTTTCAAAGTATTTAAGTTTTAAAATAAGAGTGTAAAGTTTAGTCATATTATTTTGATCCTGTTTTTGGAATTGAAGATTTTCTTCCACACGATCTTTATGTGGTAGTGATTTCATTTGCACAACATTTGATTGAAGCAGCTGGTTTGATCTATCACATATGTAGTTTCCATCAGTTTTTTATAAGGCGTGGGCGTAAGACGAGGCGTTTTACATATGCCTCAGCGAGGCGTAAAACTCGAGGCACGGGGCGTAAGCCCCATAGGTATTTAATTTTTAATATTTTATAAAATGATATAATTACAGTAAATATTTATAGACAGGTAAAATTGCATATATATATATATATGTGTGTGTGTGTGTGCGCGCGCTTCATCCCCACAAAAAATTAGTCAAAACAATCTATCATACGCTACTTAGAAGCTTAGTAACTTGAGTCGAAAAGAATAAAGTTTTCTACATATAGGAACAAAAAGGATGGCTAACCTGCAATTTGAACTTTAAACTTGTTGTTATGAAGGACAATGGAGTTCTCTTTGTATTTGTAAAAAATAATTGAATATTCGTTGCTTTTGGGAGATATTAGCAGACTAGCTCAGAAGATAAAGAATTGAAAATACCATGAATTTGGGCTTCAATCAATAAAAAAGGTCTTGACTTTTAAATTTAATACATTTCAGTTCCTTTTTTAAAACTTTTGAGTAATTACCAAGCTGAATTTTAAAAATTTAGGTAGTATATGAAAGACTTATTTAACAAATTTTGTTTTAATTTGAAAAAATCTCTGGGGCTTATGCCTCACTAAAAGAAACGTGCCTCAAACGCCCGGGCGTACTCCCCTAACGCCCGAGCGTACGCCCCGAATTGCTAGGCGTACGCCTCTTGAGACTTTCGCCTGACACCATCGCCCCGGGGCGTTTTTGGTGCGTCTCGTCCCAGGGCTCGCCCCGAAAACGTCTTTTAAAACACTGGTTTCAATATATTTGTGTTTTGGTGTTTCTATAATAATTATTTGTACGTTCTATATACTCATAAAATAACCCATCACTCAGTTTTTGACTATCATTAATGGTCAACACCAACCACGGTTAGATGGTTTGGAGTTGTTGGAAATTTTTTACAGAATAAACACTTCTTACTTACCGGATCTTCTGAAATTTGAACTTTAGTCTCGAAGGTTTGAAGTTGGAAACTGGCTAAACCTAACTGGAAACTGGCTAAACCTAACAAACCTAACAATGTTGCCTCGTCTTCTCGGTCACCTGATAGTGTATCATGTAGTTCATTATAAAAATAATAATTTTGTATCAAATTTATTTATGTTCAAGACTATGGTTTGCGATAATATAATGAATGTTATTGACAATTGTACCGTTGGGTATTTGTGATAGTTTTTAGAACTTGTGGGTCTAAGTCATGTTTCATAATTTTTCAAAATAAATTTGGGAAATATGTTTTGAAAACTGATGTCCAAACACATTTTCATCTTCAAATTAAACTTCACCCAAATCAGATTTTTCAGAACAAATTTGGGAATCTATGGTCAAACGCTAGCTAAAATATTAAAGAATAATTAACCTAAATAGCATCTCACTCAGTTAATATGTGTATAACTGATCACGCTAACTATGCCTTATAAAAAGGGCTAAGCGGTCGCTGCAAAAATAATCCGGTTCAAGAGTCCGGAGTCGAATCCCACAGAGAACCAACCTATTTGCTACAACTTTCTAGTATCACTAATGACAAGCTCAGACAACTTTCGGAGTTTAATATTTGATTTATGAATTAGCGAAAATTACTTAACTAAGAAAAAAGACAATAAAAACTATCAACTAGCAAGAATGAGGTTGAATCAAGGATAAAAAGGTCTAGGGTTTATGATTTCTCCAATTGCCGGATTAATTTCTAGCACGCTAGCTATAATCTCTCCGCACCACTCTCTAAAGATGATGAGTTCTGGTTTATCACAATTATCTCTCGATCAATTACGATAATTTACTAGAAATATTCTCTCGAATTACTCTAGCTGACAACTCATACAACTCATATTGTAACGACCCGACCGGTCGTTTTAAGTGTTGTACCCTCGTTCCCCCATTTACTGCTTGTTCTATGCTTAATTATTGTTATGGGACTTGCCGTGGTAGTTGGTTTGGTCCCGGAGATGTTTCGGAATGAATTGGGACACTTAGTCCAAAGGTTGGAAGCCTAAGATGAAGGAGTTGACTGGATATTGACTTATGTGTAAATGGCTCTGAAATGGAATTTTAACGGTTTCAATAGCTCCGTAGGGTGATTTTGGACTTAGAAGTGTGTCCGGATAGTGATTTGGAGGTCCATAGTTGATTTTGGCTTGAATTGGCAAAAGTTGGAAAAATGAAAGTTTAGAGAGTTGAGAAGTTTGACCGAGAGTTGACTTTATAGTTTCCGGGCTCGGATTTTGGTTTCAGAAGTTGGGGTAGGTCCGTTATGTCATTTATGACTTGTGTGCAAAATTTGAAGTCAATCGGAGTTGATTTGATAGGTTTCGGCATCGACTATAGAAGTTGGAATTCCTTAGTGTTTATTAAGCTTGAATTGGGGTGTGATTCATGTTTTTGATGTTGTTTGATGTGATTTGAGGTCTCCACTAAGTTCATATCGTGTTTTAGGACCTGTTGGTATGTTTGGTTGAGGCCCCGGGGGCCTCGGGTGGATTTCGGATGGTTAACGGATCGAATTTGGCTTAAGTGTTATGCTAAGGTGCTTCATATCTGGTGTCATTGCACCTGCGGTGGGATTGGCCGCAGGTGCGGAGCCGCAGAAGAGGTTAAGTTTGCGCAGCTGCGAAGAGGAAGAAGGCCACTGAGGGTCGCAGTCGCGGAAGGGTTTCCACAGATGCGAATGCGCATCTGCGATTGATCGACCGCAAAAGAGGATTTGGGCAGGCAATATTGGAGTCGTAGAAGCGAGGGGTGGTTCGCAGATGTGGTCCCGCATATGCGAAGCTAGGACCGCAGGTGCGTGAGGCTGGTTGTTAAGTGGGTTTTGCAAAAGCGAGGTTTTCTCCGCAAAAGTGGAAGCGCTGGTGCGAGCCCAGGCTTCGGAGGTGCGAAAATGCCTGGGCAGTGTTTAAATTCGAGAGTTTCGAGATTTTTATCATTTTTGGACTTTTGAAGCTCAGTTGGAGATGAGTTTTGAGAGGGATTTCACGAGATTTCTTAAGGTAAGTGATTATTTTTACTCAATAATAATGAATACCCAGTGAAAATCCCCCATAGATTTGGTGTTTTTGAAGTGAAAAATTGGGAATTTTGACCCATGTATTGGAGAGTGAAAATTGGAGGTTTGAGTGGCGATTTAGAGTCGGAATTTGGTAATTTTGGTATTGTTGGATTCGTGGTTGAATGATGTTCGAATTTTGTAACTTTGTTGTATTCCGAGGCGTGGGCCCGGGGTTTAATCTTTGAGTTGACTTTTTGACTTTTAATTAAGAACTTAGCATTTTCATATGGAATTGATTCCAATAGCTTGTGTTGATTGTATCGAATTGTTTGTGGTCATATTTGAGGCGTTCGGAGGCCGATTCGCGAGGAAAGAGCGTGCTAGCAAAGTGATTCGATTTGCTCGAGGTAAGTATCGTATTTAAACTCGTATGAGGCACCAGTTGCCTAAATTGTTGTGATAGCTATGTGCTATTAGGTTCGCGCATGCGTGGGGATGAGCCCATGCGCAGGCACCGGGGTCATATATTCATTTTTTGTAATGACCCGACTTATCGTTTTGTGAATTAGCATCTCGTTCAGCGACTTAAGGTCCCAAGTAGCTTTGTGATGTGTATTATAACTTGCGTGTGTGGTCGAGTTTGATTTTCGGATGATTCGGGATCAAATTGGAAGAACAATTCTTATTTAAGAAACTTAAAAGAAAAGAGTTGACCGGAGAATTTACTTTTGAGAAAACGATCCCAGAATAGAGTTTTGATTATTCCAATAGTTTCGTATGGGGATTTCGGACTTAGGCGTATGCCAGTAATTGGAGTTGTAAGTCCGTAGAACAATTCAGCACATTTTGGCGAAATTAGAAAGTTGATGTGTGCTAATTATATTATTTTGTGTGCAGACGAGGACTATTAATATGATGGATATTAATTGGATATGATAATAAGTGTACGAGGCATATTATAAGTGATGTATGGTCTAAGAAGAGCCACAAGGCTAAGTCAAGATGGAAATTATACAATGGGGTAAAGTTTCAAGTAAGTTCGCATAAGACGTAAATTCAAACAAGCATAACTCTCAATATATGATGAGTTATGGTTCATAACCTATCAAACGAAAGGTCTATGTGTCTAATTTCTAATGATTCAAACCGTTTGTCATTTGGAGAATCCTACAAGAAGTTATGACCTTTTTACTAAAGTGTGGCAGAACAGCTATGCGAGCCTTGCGTAGCCTACACACCATTGCGTAGGCAAATCCAGCAGCTTCCAACTGAAGAGGGATAGAAGTCTACCCTGTGTAGCCTTTGTGCGTAGCCTACGCAGGAGGCTACACAGCTTCAAGGGACATTTTAAAGGGGTTGAAACAAGGGGTTTAAAGAGAGAAAATATTAGTTCTTCAACTTGGAATTGATTTTTAGAGAGGATGAGCTCTTCCTCCATGGATATACTTCAAGGTAAGTATTTTTGGAACAAGTATGATTATATAACATCATTTAGTGATAGAAGTAACATTATTATGGATCAAATCCATAGGAAATGGGTTGAATCTTCAAGAACACCAAAAAGAGAAAAGTGAGATTCTTCCACCAAGAGGTAATCTCTTCACTTGAGCTTCATATATGTGTCATATTGGAGTATGGTAAGAATGTTTATGAGTTTTATTTGAAGTTATAATGGGATATTGCATGAACCCTAAGGGTGGGTCTTGAGAATGCCATTTTGGGTAAAGATGGGTGATTGGGAGTATGATTCTTGGGTGTAAGAGTATTATTTATACATACACATACCAATAAGGTTTGTGAAAAGATTATTGAGTTCAAATGGGAAAAGATTGAGTTGTGGAATGAAGGAAATCTTGTAGAAGAACCTTGTAACCAAATTTGCATACCTAGTGTTTGATAAAATGCTCAAATGAGCAGAAACCATGAATATCTTCCTAATTATGGTTCACTTTTGTTATGTTTCTATATAGATTGAAGTTTCTAGAATTTTCGGAACCTCGTAGTAATGTAAGGAAGGCTCAAGAGAGATTGGAGTCGTCCGAAGATCAATTCACGTGAGAAAGCTATTTTGGAATATCTGCCTAACTTCAAAAAGATAAGTATCTTGCCTAACCTTGAGTGGAGGAATTACCCCTTAGGCATTAAGTCTTATGTGAAAATTGTGTAATTGAAAATCATGTACGCGAGATGATGAGTACGTACTTGGTTTATATGTGCAAATTATATCGGTTGAAATTCGTAGACTCTCTTATGTATTAAATTGGAAAATTGTTAGAGCTTAGTAAATTCTTGATTTGTCATGCCTCATTCCTTGTTTGTTGAGTTTGTATTTTATATGATAATTTGGTGAGATTGCCATTTGACTTTAATGTGAACTCTGCATTTGTTTGAGTTGCCATTTTTATGGAAAGTACTTTCATTATTGATTTTATCTACAGATAATTTAAATGGGAAATTTAGTTAATAAGATGAATAAATCTATTATTTTATGATGTTGTGATTTAAAAGAGGTGTTGTTCCTTGATGAATTACTTTTCAGTTCATGTTGTTGAAAAACTTGGTATTAAATTATAAAGGTCGTGAATCATATTGAGGCAAAGTGCCAAATTATGAAATATTATTCGGTTGAGTTGTTCACTCCCGAATATTTTGTTAAGATGTTGTGCACATTATAATTAATTAAATAAGGTTAAATTGAGGCGTTTATATGTTTATCTAAAATTTGGATTAAAGAAGGCGTTGTCCTATGATGAGTTATTTTCCCATACTTGTGGTTATTTTTGAGATTTTATATACATTGTGTTGAGCCGTGAACTATCTGTCGTGAAATTAATTGACTTTATTGTACCTTAGGAATGGTCGTGGCCTACGAAAAATTTGTAAATACGAGTTGATGATGATGTGCTGTTGTGATAATATTCTGTGTGAATTGTTGTGTGATTTGGGTTACTGTTATGTGGCGTATAAGGGTGGCATCCCATTGTTGACATTAAGTGTGAATTGTTGTGTGATTTGGATTACTGTCCGTGCAGTTGTGATATGAAATGTGGACATGAAGTGTCGTGAGTAAAAAAAAATGATGATATTGGCACGTGAATTGTCCGTGCAATTGTGATATAAAATGTGGGCACGAGGTGCCGTGGTTAAATGATGATGATATTTGGCACGTGAGTTGTCCGTACGGTTGTGATAGAGAAATTGGCACGAGGTTTCATGGAAATATGAAAGTGGGCTCAGACCCGTATTTTATGATTTTGAAATGATGTGTCATAGGGTGACTTTTATTCGAAAGAGATTTATTTGAAAGATATTTATTTGAAGGAAAGAGATTTGAAAGAGATTTATTTGAAAGATATTTATTTGAAAGTATTATATCCTGAAGATTTCTATTTGAAAAATAATATAGGCGAAAGATTTATATTGGAAGGACTTGATTAATTGGTTGTACTTGTATTCATTATTTATTGCGTAATATTTATGGTGTTTTTGTCGCCCTGCTGTGTATATCACTGGTTGATTATTGTTGCCATCATTGTTATTTGTTTTCTATTATTTTTGTATACTATATTGCACATGTTATTAGACTAGTGAGTGTCTCGACTGTACCTCGTCACTACTCCACAGAGGTTAGTCTTGATACTTACTGGGTACTGACCGTGGTGTACTCATACTACACTTCTGCATATTTTTGTGCAGAGCCAGGTATTGGAGTTATCAGATTCGGACAGAGTTAAAGTGTGATCGCAAGGATTCAAGGTAGAGCTGCTTGGTCGTCGCAATCCCTTGAAGTCTTTTCATTTTATTGTACTGTTAATTATTAATCAAACAGTATTGAGTATTCGATCCTTGTGATCATTTCATGTATTCAGTTAGAGTTCGTGACTCAGTATTACCAGTCTTGGGAGGTTGTTATATTTATAATTATTTCCACTGTTGGTTTATATAAAAAAAAATGGCTCTAATTGTTATTGTAATCGGCTTACCTAGTCTTAGAGATTAAGTGTCATCACGACGCCTATGGTGGGATTTTGGGTCGTGACATGTTCGGGTTGTGCTCAGGCTCTTATAAGCCTAAAATTGACTGTTAAGCTTTAAGCTATGATATCTCATATGTTGTAACAGTTTATGTGATCTATTTGAGCCATGTTGAGGCTATATAGAGGTTTAATCCCTGAACGAACTTGATAAATACTTTTCAGTGATGAAATTGCCGATTTCAGCTACGATAGCACACTTTGCACATGCCTACACTTTAGCATGTCATTTATACCAGTACAGGAGTATGAGAATCTTATTTAATTCATCATATACATGTATACTTATTTAAATGCTTATGTATGATATGTTTGTAGTGGAGGCCTGTGACTATGCCAGGCGGACTATGTTATTGGCACGTGAGTTATCCGTGCGGATCCATATATTGAGATTATTGGCATATGAGTTGTCCGTGCAGATCCATATATTGATATTATTGACATGTGAGTTGTCTGTGTCGCACGTGAGTTGTCCGTGCAGGTTCTATTGTTAGTACGTGAATTGTCCATGCAGCGTGTGGTATTTGCATTTTCTTGATCATTTATCTGATTTAATTATTTCCTTCCTCTACATATCGTGATATTGTCTGAGCAGGGTATTTGAGAAATTCTGCACATGCATACACGGATATTCTTCTCACGAAATTTGATGAGTTGGTTCTAAATATTGTTCTGTGTTAGTTTAAAAAGGAAGAACCACACCAGAATAGCTAGTATCATCAATAATTTAAGCTTATCTTACCTTGCCTTGTTTACTTACGATACTTATTGAGTTGGTTATACTCACACTACACTCTACACTTCGTGTGCAGATCCAGGTATTTTCGGGCACGGTGGTTGCTGATCTTGGAGTTTTTACCTATTCGGAAATTATCGAGGTAGCTATTTTGGCGTCCACAGACCTTGACTCTCCTCCTCGATCTTTCAGTTTCACTTATATTGTTCTACCTTCTTAGACAGTGTTTTAAACTATGTTATTATATAGATGCACGTGTACTCAGTGACACCCGAATTTTTGAAAAGTTTGTATTCGAGTCGCAGTTGTTCATATCGGCTATTTATGAGAGCTATTATTGTTAAACTTGCTTCATCTTATTTTTAATACAAAATACTTAGTTTTATTGTGATTGTCGGCTTGCCTAGTTCTGTGATAGGCGCCATCACGACGTGTTGAGTTTTGGGTCGTGACACATAAAGATCACGCCAAAGCTTTGTTATCTCTAATTCCGCTTTTAAATCCAAGTAATTAATCTCTTAACTTACTCAGAAATGGCGTTGTTCAACAACAATCTAATCAAGTGTTCTCTCTCAAGCAATACAAGATAACTAGACACGATTAGTCAAGGGCCCTTCAATTAACCACAAGAAGCACATAGTTGAATAGTTAGAGAGTAAAAACGACTCAATTATATCAATACGCAATCAAGAATTCATCCAACAATTGGTTCCATCAATCCTAGATGATGGTTTTAGCTACTCATAATACTACTCAAAAATACATAAACCATTATCACACCAAAATTCAAAGAAATAAAGATAAAAAAGTAGAGAGAAACTCTTTGATTCGTCTTCTTGAATGAACTTGAGGATCTATCAGGCTCAACTTTGCTTCAACAATGGTGTTTCTTGCCTTCTCAAGTCAAGCGTGTGGCTGAAATAAGGATTGGAAGCTTTTATATCGCGTCCCTAAGCCAATTGACTAAGTTGCCCCTCAAGATAAAACACATGCAAATTTGCCCTTGTGCTATAGTTGTGCTTCGCACAGGCCTACTTGTTTTTTCTAGATTTTTCTGTGCTTTTCGGAGTTTCTTCACTTCCTGGTCCTTTTAGCTTAATTATTGCTCAAATCACCTCTATTCTTCACTCTTGGCTTCCTACATAACAAACTTCAACAATTAAGCTCAATTGATCATCTTTCAACATTCAAAACACCTAAAAACACACCAAAGTAGGGGTAAAATATATCCAATTACATATAATTTTAGCATATTATCAATAACTATATATATATATATATATATATATATATATATATATATATATATATATATATATCGGCTAGAAAAAGTAAACAGTCTGAGCGGCTACTTATGTAAACATCCCTGAGTTTTTTACACACTTGATCCTTTTTTAACTATTATTTAAAAAAAATAACATCATTTATTGTTTATTCCATAAAGAACACTTTTTTTTCATTATTAGCATATTACAAAAATTAAGCCCAACATTTAACTTCTTCACTCCATTTTTTAAAATCTAATGCATATGTGAATGCCACCTAAATTCAAGATGTATTGATTTATACGTCTTTTATACTTTGTATATCAAGTATCATTTTAATTCAAAATATATTTTTATGTATATATCAAGTATCATTTTAATTCAAAATATATTTTTATGTATATAATTTTGTATATTTATTTGTGAAGTGCCATCTTATTTTAAGATGTATTTTTAATGTATATTTCAAATATATTTTATATGTCAAGTGCCATTTTAATTCATGATGCATTTTTTATATATATGTTTTTCGTATATTTATATGCCATCTTAATTAAATTTAAGATATATATTTTTATGTATATTTCACATGTCTAAGTGTCATCTTATTGTTTATTCCATAAAGAGCACTTTTTTTCATTATTAGCATATTACAAAAATTAAGCCCAACATTTATCTTCTTCACTCCATTTTTTAAAATCTAATGCATATGTGAATGCCACCTAAATTCAAGATGTATTGATTTATACGTCTTTTATACTTTGTATATCAAGTATCATTTTAATTCAAAATATATTTTTATGTATATATCAAGTATCATTTTAATTCAAAATATATTTTTATGTATATAATTTTGTATATTTATTTGTGAAGTGCCATCTTATTTTAAGATATATTTTTAATGTATATTTCAAATATATTTTATATGTCAAGTGCCATTTTAATTCATGATGCATTTTTTATATATATGTTTTTCGTATATTTATATGCCATCTTAATTAAATTTAAGATATATATTTTTATGTATATTTCACATATCTAAGTGTCATCTTAATTGAATATGTATTTTTTATGTATATTATTTTATATATTTTATATGTGTTAATTCAATATATATATTTTTAAATACGTTTTATATATATTAACGTATATTATTATCGAAGTAAGATCTTTATGTTAAGAAAAGGAAGAAAGAAGGAAGAAAAAAACTTAATAAAGATAATTAAAAAGAAAACGAATGGAAAAAATTTAGAAAATATATTGGTTTCGGCAGAAAATAAAATTAAGAAGATGAAGAAAAAGAAGAAAAGCTAATAGATAAAGAGAAAAAAATATATATGATTTTTGTATAAAGAATTATTGACTTTCCATTCAAATTGCTTATGTTTAGAGATTAATAATAAATATTCCTATTTTAATGGAACTGTGTGCTACAAATATAAATATTTTCCTGCCACAACTGTAATATTAGATTTCATGCTACGAATTTGTTATATTTCTTTTAAATTGTGACAGTTATGTAAAGTTCCCAATTAAAATCAGTAAAATAGACCGTGCTAAGTTTCTCTCTGATCATGATTAATAATAATTGTGATTCTCTTGGAAAAAAAAAACTGATTAACAGGTAGTAAACTATTAGTTGCGGTAGATGCAACTATATCTATTCCATAATATATACTACTAGAGAAACTATTAACGTATCAACAACTAATAATTAGATTACCCATTTAGTATTCAGCCAACCGTATTCTATATAATAAATATTTAAACGAATAATAGAGAGGGTGTCACGACCCAAAATTTCACCTGTCGTGATGACGGCTATCTCAATACTAGGTAAGCCGGAAATCTCAATAATCCACCATATCTTTTAAATTTAAAAACAAATAATTAAATTCATCGGAAGAAATCTCACAATTTCAAATATAACACTCCCAAAATTCGGTGTCACTGAGTACATGAGCATCGAATATGAGTACAATGATTGACTGATAAAAACCACTGTCTGAAAATATAGAACAATATAATAACTGGAGGAAAGAGAGACAAGGTCAACGGACGCCAAGCAGCTACCTTGATAGTCTCCAACTGATAGTACTCTGAAATCTAACAATCTCCGTGTCCGAAAGTACCTGGATCTGCACACGAGGTGCAGAGTGTAGTATGAGTACAACTAACTCAATAAGTAACAAGACTAACCTCTGGGCTGAAAGAAATGATGAGCTCCGCAGGTACAGTCCAGTAAAAGTAATGGTACAGAAATGTAGGCATGCTTTCAAGTTCAACAGTTAAACTCAGTACAAGTGAAATAGATCAATACTATATGATATGAGGAATATGACATCTCAGTAGAAAGACCTCATGTAAATACTGGTCATAAATTATTCAGTCACTCGGTACCGTTTATGGCCAATCCAGCCCAGGGGTGTTCCAACCCGTATATAAATACACATCGACTAACAGTCAGTCACTCAGTACCGTATCAGGCCAATCCAGCCCTGGGATAATTTATCCCTATATATAAATGATACTGACAAGATTCATGTACAGATAACTCATTACAATATAAATAAGTAAGGCAAGTCTATGCCCTAAGAAAATCCATCCCAATTATATATATATGAAGTAAGTAAGGCAAGTCCATGCCCTGCGAAGTCCATCCCGAATATCGATGATCATCAACACTCACTGGGGGTGCGTACAGATTTCGGAGGGGCTCCTTCAGCCAAAGCATAATACAAAGCCAATATGGCCTACTGCAGGCGGGCAATCCAGATCGGTATAATAACAAAGCCTATAAGGCCTACTGCAAGCAGGCAGCCTCGATCCATAAAATAGTAAAGCCAATAAGGCATGTTGTGTTGCGTAGCTCAATCCCATAAATATCCTCACAATGGACAATTATTACTAAATGTGAAATGTATTTATTTTTTGAACAAATAATTCAACAACAACACGACCCCATGGGTCCTAAAATATCGGCACGTAGCCTAAACACGATATTTATCACAAGCCTCGGCTCAATTCCTCTAACACGTGCCACATGTTCAGATAATAATATGATTTTTAAATTTTACAACTTCACAGGATTTATTCAAGATAATTTCTGTGGTGCACGTCTACATGTTCGTCACATATCGTGTGAGCCACCTTCAACAATTTATATCATACCAAACTCGGGGATTCATGCCCTCAGAACCAAGTTTAGAATTGTTACTTACCTCAAATCGTGTAATTCTTTACTCCGCTATGCCTTTGCCTCGTGAATTGGCCTCCAAACACCTCGAATCTATCCACAATTAATTCGATTCAGTCAATAAAATTTATTGGAATTATTTCCATAAGAAAATACTAATTTCCCATAAAAATCCGAAATTTAGCTCAAACATTGCCCGTGGGGCCCGCATCTCGGAACCCGACAAAAGTTATAAAATCTGGAAGCCCATTCAACCACGAGTCTAACCATACAAATTTCACTAAATTCCGACATCAACTCGACCCTCAAATCTTCAATTAAAGTCATTGCAGATTTTTACCATTTTCAACCCAATCTTTACCCATTTGAACTCAACACTCTTTCCATAAACCTTATTGATATGTATAAATAATAGTCTTACACCCATGAATTATACTCTTAATCACCCATCATTACCCAAACTCGAAATTGAAGATTATGGGTTAGAACCTTACCTCTTTGATGAAGAACTTAAGGGATTTCTTGTTGGATTTCAAGGCTTGGACAAGAATTTGATGAACAAGACACTTTATCTACTTCCTCTCTCTGGAACACTCTCACTTCTCTCTAAAATCATTAGATAATTGCCCCAAAATATGCCCCAAAACCTATTTATCAAAATGGGGTCGGGTTATGAAAATAGAAAAATTACCCCTCCGAAAACAGGTATGCGGTCGCACAATGGACCGCACAATGGGTATATGGGTCGCACAATGGACCGCAAAATTGCTGCTGAAAATTGGGCTGCACTGGGCATATCGGCGACTATTTTGCGGTCGCACAATGTGTCATTATGCGATCGCATTATGATTCTGCGGTCGCACATCTAACTGCAGAAATGTATTTTTTCAGCCTTTGGTAATTTAGTCATAACTTCTTGTACGAATATTTCAAATGACAAACTGTTTGAAGCATTGGAAACTAGGCACATAGACCTTTCTTTTGATAGGTAACACATCTTATAACTCTTCATATCAAAAGAGTTATGCTCATTTGAAGTTAGGTTTTGTGCGAACTCACTTGAAATTTTAGTCTTATGAAATTTCCATCTTCTACATTCGATGCCGAAACCTATCGAATCAAGTCCGATTGACTTCAAATTTTTCACATAAGTCATAAATGACATAACGGAACTATAAAAATTTTCGGAACTGAATTCCGACTCCGATATCAAAAAGTCAACCCCGTGGTCAAACTTCCCAAAAATTCAACTTTCGACATTTCAAGCCTAATTCCACTACGGACCTCAAAAAAAATATTTTCGGACACGCTCCTAAGTCCAAAATCACCATACGTAACTATTAGAATCATTAGAATTAAATTCCGAGGCCGTTTATATATAATTCAATATTCGGTCAACTTTTTCAACTTAAACTTCCAACATGAAAATTCATTCTTCCGAGCTAACTCTGAAATACCTTAAAACCAAAACCGACAATTCACACAAGTCATAATACCTCATAGGAAGTTATTCAAGACTTCAAATAGTTGAAAGAAACGTAAATGCTCAAAATGACCGGTCGGGTCGTTACAATCTCCCCCACATAAACATACGTTCGTCCTCGAACATTCCAAGAGTTGTTCTTAACTTTCAAATCTCTATTCCACCTTGCCACTTACATACCCGGGGGTGATCTCACGTCACCCTATTCTATATAGGCCTCACCACACAATATAACTGAAAATCATTAATTTAACATTAGCCCAAAAACCTTGGAGCCAACTTTCTAACATCCAGAATTCTTTTCAAGATCTAAATCTTACACACCGTATAAGTCGGAACAAGCTGTATCAAGCCATAGCCATAAACCCAGATATAATCACATTACATACTACACAACTCATACGCTCGCAATACCATTCTCGATCAGAATCACAGTAATTACTCCAAACCAACCAAGTACAAGTATTAAAACCCCGCATTCAATAGAACCTCATTTCAAAACCTTCGTGCACTGCCAATGATGAAAAAAATAATCCAAAACTCATAACCACTCATCAGATCAACTAACCATGGAGCTCTTCCGCCCCAACCAGAATCAAAATCACTTTCTAAGTCGTATCAATATTATACTCCTGAATATACCGTAATCAAACCTGATAGTACCCATTCTAGGTCCAATGACCTTATATTATTAAACACAACTATCCTATTGACATGCCACACCAATACAACTCAATCCACAACTGCGCAACCTCGTACCCAAAATGGAAGATGTCTCCAAGTAAAGAACTGTATTGTAAGTTCAACAAGCACCGCCACAACTGTGATGCTATAAGCTTATTATATATAGTGGAATCAAGACACACAAATTTAATAACAGTAACCAGCTCTTCTAGAGCTCACATTAATATCACTCGCACGGATAACTCACGTGCTATAGTATTAATATTTGGACCCGCACGGATAACTCTCGTGCCAATAATATCAGTATATGGATCCGCACGGACAACTCACGTGCTAATAACATAATCCGCCTGGCATGGTCACATGCCTTTAATTCAAGGATAACATACGGGAGCAATCAAATAATTACACATGAACCATAGTAACTGATCACAACTCCAGCACTCGCATGGTTATCACATCCTTCATGTACGATCATCCCACTAGTAATATTCCCATAATTCCTCCGTGCCATATAGCAATAATTTGAATATCAGCAATTTATCAACCAGGTGAGTACTGCAACCAATGAGCATTCGTAAGTCAAAACACAATGCGCCTTTTGAAATGCGCACCCTTCTCAGGGATTACCGAGCAGTTATAACATTAATCTAATTATCTGAAATTGACCATTCTGTCTAAAATTCATGATCTTCCTTTCAAGAATGAACTTCCACCTTGTACATGTAAATCTTAATCCCGCACTATACACCATATCTATCATGCCATCATGTGACAAGCACGAGAATCTCATTATCAACTATGGGTAACCAGCAAATTACATACTCGGTCATTCAGTAACCTTCATCTTTCTTCCTTACAGGAGGAATTCATAATACACAACACGTTCCCTACACTAGTAGAATATATCCGGTTCAACCCATGGTAGAGACCATTAAGAATATTTTGAAATCCATTTGCACATAACTAAGCTATCAGAACTAAATTCCTCTAACTCGACCAGACTACGTAGGTCACCAAAACCCAAGAATATTGCCACCAAAATATCTGTAGAGTTTCACCACATCATAATTACCCTTATAAATACCGCAACTGAAACACCTACTCTGAAAATACCTTATTTGAGTCTAAGGCCGTTTCATTTACCTTCCTGATACTGAAATATAAAATCCATAATGATATACGAAAATTCCACAAGTCTCGACACCATCCAAATTAAATCTCAGATTTTAGCCATAAACAAATCCGCCAAAAATTCTCAATTGTTACATATTAATCTCGAATCCATTAGAACTTTCTCGAGAGTCACCCCCTTTGTTCAAATCCATATTACACCGCCCAAATGGGCCAAAAGACATGTGCCCCATTAGCATAACAATACTCAAGGAAGTAACTCTACTTTAATACCACCTATCAAATTCATACTCCGTGCGCACTACATCATTCAACAATAACAACCCACTCATCCCACGATTTTTATATACTCATAAAGCGCAATATAACCCGTATCCAGAAATTTCCTTACTCGAGTCATTCTCGAACTCCACCTCTGCAAGTCATCACTGATTCCGAAGTATACTTCAGAACAAAACAAAATAAATTTGACACATAACCATGAATTGAATTGTCAATAGCAGGCTCCCCCACTTGGCTCAAAGTCATAGATTAAAATACTTGATAACTCACAATACCCATACTTTATTATTGCCTTAATACCGCAATCAGTTCAACAAAAATTCTTCTCAAGCTCAAGACACACCAACCATAAAATACCTCAATCATCCGGTAATCTCGCATTCATTCTCTTAACACTCAAGTCAACTTTCTCAACCATATTCAAATTCGAGTCTCAACACATACACCCCGCTGGCAGAAAAGAAACATTTTATTCACATGATAAGGACCACACCTACATAAATTACTCTGCATGAGATAATCCACCTGCTTAGTCTCAAATTGACATCTTGTTATACCCTTTCGCAGCCACAATTACTATGAAATCACTTAATCTGTCTGAGTCCAAACTCATTAACCAGACACGAGAATTTAATTTCCCCCAAAATTTAACAACGTGAAAGATCTTTCAAAACATTCACACTCGAGATTGTACGTCACATCAAAATGAAAATAAAGCACCCAATGGCCTTCCTTTACATTTCAAGGAAACACTTCTCGTCACATTCAAATCGTCTTAACACATCCCGCAGTTACATCATACTCATCACAAAGCCATTCCACCGTTCATCGAGCCACAAATTCCACTCATAGGGACATTACCGGACATATGAGTCCAAATGTACAGGTTACAACCGAAGCTATCGAGCCTAAGCTGCAGTCTAAACCTGACCTCAAGTCCTCCAGACTGGCCCATCACCAAAACACAGAATACACATCTTGAACCTCGTTCATAAAATCATAAGCCGGCGATGCACAGCTGATACCGAGCGCTCATGTGCGCATACGAATGCGTGGAAGGAATTCAAAGAGTTATGTTTCAAGCTGAATCAATTCCGTACGATAGAAAACAAGAAAGTGAATTTTTTCCTAAGGTTTTGGCAGCCTCTTGAAGATAAGTACAAACGTCTCCGTATTGATCCGCAAGACTCTACTAAACCTGCTCATGACTCGTGAGACCTATGTTACCTAGGCTCTGATACTAATTTGTCATGATCCAAAATATCACCTGTCGTGATGGCGCTTATCTCAATATTAGGTAAGCCGAAAATCTCAATAATCCACCATATCTTTTAAATTTGAAAATAAATAATTAAATTCATCGGAAGAAATCTCACAATTTCAAATATATCACTCCCAAAATTCGGTGTCACTGAGTACATGAGCATTTAATATGAGTACAATGATTGACTGATAAAAACCACTGTCTAAAAATATAGAACAGTACAATAACTGAAGGAAAGAGAGACAAGGTCAGCGGATGCCAAGCAGCTACCTTGATAGTCTCCAACTGATAGTACTCTAAAATCTAACAATCTCCGTGTCCGAAAGTACCTGGATCTGCACACGAGGTGCAGGGTGTAGTATGAGTACAACTAACTCAATAAGTAACAAGACTAACCTCTGAGCTGAAAGAAATGATGAGCTCTGCAGGTAAATTCTAGTAAAAGTAATGGTACAGAAATGTAGGCATGCTTTCAAGTTCAACAGTTAAACTCATTACAAGTGAAATAGATCAATACTGCATGATATGAGGAATATGACATCTCAGTAGAAAGACCTCATGTAAATACTGGTCACAAGCTATCCGGTCACTCGGTACCGTTTATGGACAATCCAGCCCAGGGGTGTTCCAACCCGTATATAAATACACATCGACTGACAGTCAGTCACTCAGTACCGTATAAGGCCAATCCAGCCCTAGGATAATTTATCCCTATATATAAATGATACTGACAAGATCCATATCCAGATAACTCATTACAATACAAATAAGTAAGGCAAGTCCATGACCTGTGAAAATTCATATATATATATATATATATATATATATATATATATATATATATATATATATATATATATATATATATATATAAGCAGTAAGTAAGGCAAGTCCATGCTCTGGGAAGTCCATCCCGAATATCGATGATCATCTACACTCACTTGAGGTGTGTACAGACTCCGTATGGGCTCCTTCAATCCAAGCGTAATACAAAGCCAATATGGCCTACTGCAGGCGGGCAGTCCCGATCTGTATAATAACAAATCCTATAAGGCTTGCTGCAGGCGGACAGCCCCGATCCATAAAATAGTAAAGCTAATAAGGCTTGCTGTGTTGCGCAGCTCAATCCCATAAATATCATTACAATGGACAATTATTACTAAGTGTGAAATGTATTTTTTTTTTGAACAGTTAATTCAACGACAACACGACCCCATGAGTCCTAAAATATCGGCACGTAGCCTAAACACGATATTTATCACAAGCCCCGGCTCAATTCCTCTAACACGTGCCACATGTTCAGATAATAACATGATTCTTAAATTTTACAACTTCACATGATTTATTCAAAACAATTTCTGTGGTGCACGTCTACATGTTCGTAACTTATCGTATGAGTCACCTTCAACAATTTATATCATACCAAACTCGGGGATTCATACCCACGGAACCAAGTTTAGAAGTGTTACTTACCTCAAACCGTGGAATTCTTTACTCTGTTATGCCTTTGCCTCATGAATTGGCCTCCAAACGCCTCGAATCTATCCACAATTAATTCGATTCAGTCAATAAAATTTATTGGAATTAATTCCATAAGAAAATACTAATTTCACATAAAAATCCGAAATTTAGCTCAAATATTATCCGTGGAGCCCACATATCGGAATCCAACAAAAGTTACAAAATCTGGAAGCTCATTCAACCACGAGTCTAACCATACAAATTTCACTAAAGTCCGACATCAACTTAACCCTCAAATCTTCAATTAAAGTCATTGAAGATTTTTACCATTTTCAACCCAATCTTTACCCATTTGAACTCAACACTCTTTCCATAAACCTTATTGATACGTATAAATAATACTCTTACACCCATGAATCATACTCTTAATCACCCATCATTAGCCAAACTCGAAATTGAAGATTATGGGTTAGAACCTTACCTCTTTGATGAAGAACTTGAGGGATTTCTTGTTGGATTTCAAGGCTTGGACAAGAATTTGATGAACAAGACACTTTATCTACTTCCTCTCTCTAGAACACTCCCACTTCTCTCTAAAATCATCAGATAATTACCCCAAAATATGCTCCAAAACCTATTTATCAAAATGGGGTCGGGTTATGAAAATAGAAAAATTACCCCTCCGAAAACAGGTATGCGGTCGCACAATAGACCGCACAATGGGTATGCGGGTCGCACAATGGACCGCAAAATTACTGCCGAAAATTGGGCTGCGCTGGGCATATCGGCGACCACTTTGCGGTCGCACAATGTGTCATTATGCGATCGCATAATGATTCTGCGGTCGCACATCTGACCGCAGAATCAGATTTTTTTAGCCTTTGGTAATTTAGTCATAACTTCTTGTAGAAATGTCCAAATGACGAACGGTTTGAAGCGTTTGAAACTAGACACATAGTTCTTTCTTTTAATTGGTAACACATCTTATAACTCTTCATATCAAGAGAGGTATGCTCGTTTGAAATTAGGTATTGTGCGAACTCAATTGAAATTTTAGTCTTATGAAATTTCCAACTTCTATATTCGATGCCGATACCAACGAATCAAGTCCGATTGACCTCAAATTTTGCACACAAGTTATAAATGACATAACGGAGCTATAAAAATTTTCGGAACTGAATTCCGACTCCGATATCAAAAAGTCAACCTCGTGGTCAAACTTCCCAAAAATTCAACTTTCGGCATTTCAAGCCTAATTCCACTACGGACCTCAAAAAAAAAAAAAATCGGACACGCTCCTAAGTCCAAAATCACCATACGGAGCTATTGAAATCATCAGAATTAAATTTCGAGGTCACACATAATTCAATATCCGGTCAACTTTTCCAACTTAAGCTTCTGACATGAAAATTCATTCTTCCAAGCTAACTCCGAAATACCTTAAAACCAAAACCGACAATTCACACAAGTCATAATATCTCGTAGGAAGTTATTCAAGATTTCAAATAGTTGAAAGGAACGTAAATGCTCAAAACGAGTGGTGGGGTCGTTGCAGAGGGATTCCCAAATCCAAACAGAAATTCTTTTGATGAATGAAACGTTATTCTTATCGTGCATAAAAACAAAATAGATTTCTCAGACTTTAAAATTATTTTGAAAAACTGACGTGCGTACTGGTTTCTATGGAGGGTTCTCAATGCAATTATTATACGTTAAACATGCATGCATGACTTTGCTCATAATAATGTTGTAGACATTTCAACGTTCCTTGTATATACATGAAAAGTCTTTTATTCTTTGTTTCCTTTAGATTTGAGAAATCGGAAATGTGTTAGGTTAGAACTGGCGTAATCGGTAAAGTTGCCGCTATGTGATCAGAAGATCACGGGTTCTAGTCGTGAAAATAATCTCTTACAGAAATATAAGATAAGGCTGCGTACAATATACTCTTGTGATCTGACCTTTTCCCGGACCCGCGTATAGCAGGAGCTTAGTGTATCGGGCTGCTTTTTTGTTGGTTTGAACTTAGAAGATATTTGACTACTCAACCAACTCTCTGAGGTTCCAAACCACAAGGGTAAATTACTAAATTTGAACCTTTTCCATATATAATAGGAGTACTTGTTTGTGAGTGTTTAAGGGCAATTTCGAAAGACAAAATTGTAACGGCGAGAACATGAAAGGCAATGTTAGATTATTTTTTAGTTCAAACAAATAAAGCTAGCACCCTTCTCAACAGGTTATATATATTCTAATGATTATAGGAAAGTTTATTTCCATTGGCAGTTGTTAAGCCGTCAAAGCAGTGACTATGTAACTTTAAAGTGTTACTATCAAAAGTCGGGGTGAAATGAATAGGATCTTCACCCTTAATAAGAGGTCTCGGGTTGGAGTCCTGAATATATAAATACTTATATGGAACGTTTTTCCGTTTAATGGACCTTAAAAATATCGATATTGAACAAGCAGACATCGGGTGAAAAATATATTTAAAAAAAAATATAAATTCATAGTGCCTAACTTCCAATTGCCATAGACCAAGTCAAAATTGGAAGTCATTCTTATCCTTTTACTATTTTCGTGTTCTTGGTTTTATTTTTGTTTTTTAATTTTATCATAAACATCACTATCCAATCTGAATTCAAAATTTCTTAGTACTGAGAGGAAAGCTCATATATAATTATAGGCCCAACCTCTTTGAATTATTTTTCTTTCCCAGCAAGATGACCCTACTCCAACCTGAAAAGCAGCCACAAAATTTGAAAGAGAAAAGAAAACAGGTAGTGGTGGAAGAAAGTTGGCTAGATTACTCATATTAAATTAATATTATAGCCTAATTATCTAATTCTGCCCAATAAGAGTTTAATTTAGTTATCACCAAAGGATATAGTGGAACGGTCGAGATCCATCAATATTTAACTAGAGTTATCGGGTTTGAATTCTGAGAATTAAATTTTTTTTTAGAAGGAAGCGCTTTACCTGCTTATTAATGAACCTATTAAACACGAATCTGAATTCGTTGGGCATGTTGTTTCAGATATCAGATTGTAACAATTTCTACCCAAAAATTCGTTATATACCGATGGCAACTTAGAAAAAACTTTCTTTCCTCTCACTTGGGGTCAAAAGTCAAAAACATTTGGTTTTTTTTTTTTTGGTTTTTTTTTTTTTTTTTTTACATTGACTAGCTAGTAGCAATAAGGGACTTGGAAAACCGAGTGAACTTTGACAAGCACTATAGTTAAGACCTAACCTCATACACATTTAATGTTACTAGCCAATTAAATTCCCAAATTTTAGCCAATAAAGATTATTAAAAATTATTTAATTTGATAATAAACAAATAACAAAAAGAAGTAGCATTGGAAGAATTGCTATACACTCTATAAATAAAGGGTTGATAAGCCTTCGTTCTCTACATAAACAAAAAACAAAAAAATCGATGAGTATTGAAAACAGACTATAGCTCTTATTATCGGTAATTATATACATATAGTAGTAGAATTAATACGCAAGTTGTCCCAAGTTCTAGTTTCGGCCTTGTGTACAAACTTGTATGTATTAAAGGATATAATTTAGTGGTCAATAAAATAGAATGAAATTATCATAGGAGATTAGGGTTCGAATCTCAGCATAGACAAAAACATTACAAAGTTACTAAGTACATACCTTTGTGGTGGGATAGCAGGTATTTTGATAAAATACGAAGTATTCGTGAGTTAATTATCTGAATACTATCATTACGTTATTGCAAAAAAAAAAAAAAAAAAAAAAGGACACATATTCACAAATTACATATTTGTGAAGCCACAATAAATTAAAATATAACGCAATTCCTGAACAAGATGAATGTTTATGGCCATTATGAGAACTATAGTAGTTAAGGGCAATGATAATGAAATATTTTTCATTAATTAGATCTAACAAATGTCCCCTTAGAATGTTATTTGGTTTACCAAACAGCACTATTTCTGGAAGTGTCATTAAATATTTTGAATAAAAATTTTCACATATTTTCAAATCAAAGATGAAGCCATCAAATCAAGAATGATGAATTATTGAAGCATAATTGTTTGGATTCAAGATTAAGCAAACCATATAGTATAATTGTTATACAATTGGAAATTCTACTTTAGCTTTGCTACCAATTCTTCAATTGTAATTATGAGATACAACAGTTGCATCTACCAATTCCATTTTACTTACTTACAAAGTATAATAATCACGTTGAATAAATATTGTGAAATCAAAAGGTATAATAGTTGAAAATCATTCTTCTTGTTTTAAAGTTTTCTTTTTAAAATTTTCAAAAGATATAAAATAGTATACTCCATCTAATTAAAACAAAGACCACATGCTCAAATTTTATTTTATTTTTAATAAAGGAAAAAAAAGTGATGGGAGAACTTACAAGAAAAGGAAGTTGAACAATAAAATCACTTAACTCTAAAGGAACAGTTGTAAGTTGCAACAAATTCCAATTGTAACTATATCCTAATCTTTCAGCACGCAAAGACGGATTCAGAATTTAAAATTTGTAGGTTCCTACAATTATTTCAAATTAATATATAATAAAATTAAATTCATAGTCAGATATTTATAGATATTTAATGAATTTCTTAATTCGTATATACAATTTGAGAAAAAATTATTAAATTTACGTGAATCCATATATTACCAGGGCCGGCTGGAGCCTAAGGCCACTAAGGCAATGGCCTTAGGCCCCCAAAATCTATAAATAATATATATAATATTTAATAATTATGCAATATTGATAGATTTTTTAAATCATTTGGTTAAAATAGTTATAGCTAAAAGTTATACACATCTTAAATTGTAGATACTTGTTATTTCCTGTCTTTAATTCGTCCCAACTTAAATTGATCTTCTTACACTGTTAGTTTATAAAAAAAATCTTAATTTTTTGAGTGCCTTTTTAGATATTTTTCAAGCTACTTTGATAAGCAACTATTAAAATTCATCCTTAACATTGAATGAATCTTGAGACATAGCAGTTACTACAATATTATTTGTTTCAACTTATATTTAGAATTAAAAGTGCTAAGAGACATTGTATATGTAGAAGAATACTCTAATTGAAAACTCAATCAGGTAAAAAGTGTTAATTCAATTACCGTTACCAATTTCTATATCACTTACCTCGGTTGAAAAAGTTTTTCAAAACTAAATCAGTAAAGTTTAACATAATAACACAAGAGAGATTAAACAAATTGGTTAGACATTGACAATAATTAAAACTGATTATATCATCTTTAGATTTCGATAAATTATAAGAGTACAAAAAAAATTAAGACCTCATTTTTTTATTTTCGCATTAGGCCCGTATATTACATACTAGATCCGCAACTGCCAACAGCCCAACACTTCAAAAGTGATAAGGGTACAGGATAAAAAGGAAGGAAGTTTTGATATCCTTATCTCAAAGACTGAAACAAGTTAAAATAAATTAAAGGTAGTATGGGGATTCAGGTTTTTAAGAAATGAAAAAAAGTGAAGAGATCTTTTAGTATTTTCTCTATGTTAAAGTAGCCAGACAAGAAAATTTTAGAGGTTTGCGTCCTCTTGAAGTATTCTACTAATTAGGTGTCACTTACCTCATTTTCAAATGATAGCGGAGTTAAAAATATTATGTGATTTAATTTCATTTTATCTCAGAAATATTCGGTACATGTCATGATGGGATCAGAGGAAACAAATATTCAATAAAATAGTCAAGATGCGCACAAGCTAACCCGAATATTATTATCATAAAAAAAAACTAGTCGATATTATTTCTTCCTCCAAAATAGAAATCACTACTTAAAATGCGCGCAAGTTAACTCCAACATCACCTTTTATTTATTCAATACAGTTATTAGTTGGAAGACTGATCCAATAAGGAACACTTACACTTTGTCATTACTTGGTGAGTAGTTTTAGTAAGACTTTTATATAAGTAAATCAATTAATAGATATGACAGATTTAATTTGTTCATGATTCTATAGTACAGTTGTGTTTTCTTTGTCTCCTTCAAATGTTTGTTATACAGTTTTGTTTATATTGATTTGTAGTTACTGAGCTTTTCAATATTCATTCCACCTCTTTCATATGGCATATGGCAATATTTAAATTTCTATTTCATCGGTTCAAATAAGACGAAACTAGAGAGACGAGTTCTTGACCTATACATTTAGTTAGTTATTACTCCAAATCATCTTTCTATGACATCTTACCTGACTTGAATGAGTCCCTTTTTTATGTGTTTCACTCACATTTTGATAATTATGTTGGGATTGAAAATGACATAGCGTTCCTGATAGAAAATGACAGCTCTTTCAGAAAATAAACTTATTTAACTTTTTTTTTCCAAAAAAGTCCCGTTCTAACCGCCCGATGAGTCATCTACTTAAAAGAACCCTCTTTGTCGTCCGCCCTTCCTTGAATTATTCGTTCATGCAATACTTATTAATTATAAAGCACAAAATTCATTTCGACCCGTCATAGTTCTTAATCATTTCATGGCACCCGACGTCATTGAACCATCTATGATGGGGGGAGCTAATGCACAACATAGCTTTTTTTTTTTCTTTTTTTTTTTTAGTAAAAAGCTCGACCAGCGAAAAAAAGTATTTGGCCGAAGCCAAAAAGAAGGTGACCCAACTTATCCGTTTTAACATATATATCTTCACTTTGGGGGGGGGGGGGGGGGTAAGTTTTTCAAAAGAGCGAAGAGTATAAGGCTATAAGCTTATAGACAACAGACACACAATAAAATAAAATAAAATTACAAAGGAAAGAGACTCCTAAAAGCCTATTTCACAAGCCAATAGACAAACTAGTATTATTTTTTCATAAACAATTAAAAGGTAAGAACTTAATAACGAAAAACACGTATCTTAACAACCTCAAAAGAAAAATAGGAAAAGAAAAGAGAGGTGCTTAATTATCTAAACTTTCAAAAAAAAAAAGGACAAGATAAGAATGAATAATAAAAAAAGGTGATTAGAGTGATGACTAATTGGAACCATAATTTAGTACACAAATAGTTTGAACAGTCTCCAAGATTTAATAATTGTCGCAATCTCCAATTTCCATGACAACTTCCTAAAAGTTCTATTCCATAAAAAAAATAACCATTGGGGAAAATAAACAAATACCTAACGCACAAGACACGCTCTCTTCTTCTTATTCCCAAAAGAGAGCTGACTTTTCTTTTGAAGAATATAGACTTAAAACTAACCAACCAACAAATAAATAAATACCATCAAAGTGAGCGATAAGTACTTCTTTATTTTTAATTAAAGAACTCGGATTGAAAAACTAGACATAGAGTCGTCTTTGGTATGCATACTTTATCCCACTCTCCCCACCAAAGTGGAAATTTGTGGGATGCGATGGGTCTCTTGGTATTACACCTCGACATGGTCGGCCATACGGCCACGGGCATAAATCGCGTCCTCGTCGGCTATCGTTGATTGTTTTGGTCATAAATTTGGAGTTTTTTTAGCGGGTTATCTCCTCTCTTGTGATCTTGTCTAAAAGAACGAAAGGGAAGCCCGGGATCAAAGTGAGTTCATTGTTGCCTGTATAGACACCATTAGAATTAGGCGAGATACAAAGAGGGTACCGGATAGCGGATTGGAAACCAAAAATTTTTTTTAAAAAAAAAGTAAAATTAATGAAACCACATTTAACCATTTTTATGAGTACACAACAACCTTATTTTTCTTGATCATTTGATCAAAAATCCAAATAATCAACGGCCAATAACAAAAGAAGGATAACTGGGACCTACATTAGACAATGAATTTATAAAAAGCTTAGCTTGTGTTCAGACTTAGCAAGACCTCAAAAAAGAGAAGAAAAGAAAAAGATCAAAAGGAAACACAACAAGATTCAATTTTTTTGAGACCCAACACCCTCCAATTCCACTTTTCTTCTTCATTTTCCATTTCTGGACCAAAAATCTTCGAAAAATATTCAAAACCCATCTCTAAAATCTTCCAATCTTCAATACCCAGATCATAGATTTTTTAAAATTTGGATATTTTCTTCTATATTTCTCTCTAACCACCATTTTCCTCTGTTTTTTTTCTTCTTTGTGATCATCATTATGATAGGTGTCTTTTCCACGTGATTTGGCATTTGAGGCTGTGTCCTCTTAATTGTATAGAGTCTTGAATTCAAAATTTCAGTATAATTAATTGTTTGTTCTTAAAAACTCCTCTTTGATTACTACCTACTTTAATCCTTTTCTTGAAGTTATTGCTTCTATATCCTTATTTTCTCTGTTTGAATATTTTCCAAGTTAGGTGCTTTCAAATTCAACTTTGGATTTCAAGTCCCCTGTTTTTACTTGACTCATAGTATCAGATACTGATATTTGATTGATGGGGATTCAGAAAGACAGGGTGAAATTCAATGTTGGTGGTAGAATTTTCGAAACTACAGCTACAACTTTGGCAAATGCTGGCCGGAATTCGCTCTTTGGAGCCATGTTTGATGATGATTGGAACCTAAATTCTGATGCCACAAACACTGAACACTTCATTGATAGGAACCCTGATTGTTTCTCAGTCCTTCTTGACCTACTCAGAACAGGAGAGCTTTATATACCACAAAATCTTCCTGAAAAGTTGTTATACAGAGAGGCTATGTATTATGGTCTTTTAGACCATGTCAGGTCAGCTAAGTGGGGTCCATTTGATGGAAACAGACTCGGGCTGGCCAGGTCAGTAACTGGCCAGGCTCCGGGTGATGGCACAGCCATCCGGGCTGGCCCGGATGGCGGGTGCTGTGTGGCTCATGGTAGTATGGTTCATGTCTATGATTGGATGTTAGAAGAGCACCCTGCAATTAATCTTGATTACCAAAGGGTGAATGATGCCGGTTGGATTGATTCTGAGAACATAGTGTTAAGTGCTTGTGAAAGATTAGGTAAAGGGGATGGAGGCATGGGTTTGTTTAGTGCATCTACTGGGGAGCTAAGGTACAAATTTCATGTCAAACATGAAAACCAAGTGAAAAGTTATACAGCTGGTGCATTGAGTTTTAGCTCAGATTATAAGTTGTTCTCTAGTTGTAAAGGTAGAAGCAATGAGTATGGTATTGGTGTATGGGACCAAGTTACTGGAAAACAGATAGATTTTTTCTATGAGCCACCTGGTTGGTCTCTTGGTGATGCTGACAAGTTACAATGGTTACATGGTACTAACTGTTTGTTGGTTGCTACTTTGTTTCCAAGGAAGGATAATTGTTACATTAGTTTGTTGGATTTTAGGGACAAGAGTATGGTTTGGTCATGGTCTGATGTAGGTGCGCCTATAACGGATGAGAGAAGAGTTAGGGACGCGATAGCAATGGAGGAAACAAGCTCCATTTGTGTGGTGAATGAGTATGAAGATTTGGGGTTTATGGATTTGAGGAGGAGTGCAGGAAGTGTAAGGTGGAGTTCAAGAAGCAGGTTGATGAAGGGGAAAATGCCAGATGAGCCGTGTTATCCCAAACTGGCATTGCATGAGGGGCAATTGTTCTCGTCGATGAACGATTGCATTTCTGTGTTCTGTGGCCCTGATTATGTTCTTACATCAAGGCTTCGACGTAGCTATGGTGGTTCAATTTGTGATTTCTCAATTGGTGGTGATCGTCTTTTCGCTCTTCATAGTGAAGAAAATGTATTTGATATATGGGAGACTCCTCCTCCACCAATTGTATAACAATAGCAACAAACCCAGTGAAATCCCACATGTGGAGTCTAACGAGGATAGTGTGTACGCAAATCTTACCCCTACCTTGAGAAAGTAGAGAAATTGTGTCCGACAGACCTCCACCAATTTTATGATATTTATGTTTTGTTATCTGTAAAGGAGTGGTTTTTGTTCTCTTTTATTCTTCAGATTGTTAAGAGTGATGAATCAAGAAACTACAACAGATGCTTTTAGGATAGAGAAACTAAGTAGAAATCAGTGTGTAATACTATTTAGATTTGTGAGTTTGTGTATACATTTGAAACTGACATACATATTAAGGAAACTGATTGCTTAACAATCAATATTTCAACTTTACCTTTGCCTTGCTTCTAATAGATGCATTCTTTCAATTTTTAATGCACCTGTCAGTAGATATATTCAATTTCAGGCTAAACTGAAAACTTCAATTCATTTTTGTTATCTTCATTGGACCACCTTATGATAAAGTACTACCAAATCTCTTTTGCATAAACCCTATCCAACAACCTTCTTTTGACCTAAGCTTTAACAAAGATTATTCTTCTTTATGTAGTTGTACAATACAGTGTAACTTAAAGTTACTAGCAAGATTCCAGATTTCCCACACTTAAAAGAATTGGGGGGTGGGGGTGGGGGGGTATACCATTAGCATGTGAGCAGTTGTAACTACTTAGCCAGACTGCAGATTATTTATTAGTGATTCATCTAAAGAAAAGGAGGTTAAAGTTTTTGCTTTGTTTTTCCGGATCAGAGGGTATTTCAGTCTCTGTTGATCTGTTCTTTGAAACATAAGGGCATCTTTTTCTCTCTTTCTTTGTTTTTCTAAAAGGAGCCTTGGTATAACTGGTAAAGTTATCGCCATGTGACCGGAAAGTCACGAGTTCGAGCCGTGGAAACAACCTCTTGCAGAAATATAGGATAAGACTGCGAACAATAAACCTTTGTGGTCCGGCACTTCCCCGAACCCCGCACATAGTGGGAGCTGGGTGCACTAGGCTGCCCTTTTTTGATTTTTACATGGTTCAGCTTGCACGCACCTTGACTATTTCATATGATATTTGCTATTTCCCACCAACACGCAAGTACCAGGTAATTCTACCCACTAATGCTTAAGCGAATGAAAAAAAATCACTTAAAGTTTGTTTTTGCCGTGAATTGGATTCTGATTTCCCAGGATTTTTATCCTTCATTAACCGTTAGGTTACACCCACATATGCTAAGAACATCTTTTTCCTCTTTTGCAGTTAAAAGAGGATAGCTGGAACTGTAGCATAAAAAAGGGGGAGGTTACTGTAAAAACAGATCATATCAACAAATGCTGACTCTTGCCTTTTAGTCTCTGCCATTATTTGTTTAATGTAACCACTAATCACTTCTTTATGATTAATAATATTCATCGAATGGCACGCCGCTACAAAATTTTCAAAATTATATTAATGCATATCATTAAATTAAGTTCAAACTTCTATAATAGGAGCAAATCCCCATTTAAGAAACCCCACAAACAAAATGAAAATTCCTGCACTCTTTTGACTTTCGCCTGCTTATTTCAAGTTTCAACGACAATCTAGAAAAGCATTATCTCAAAACAAGGATC
Organism: Nicotiana tomentosiformis; assembly: GCF_000390325.3. Classification (NCBI taxonomy): domain Eukaryota; kingdom Viridiplantae; phylum Streptophyta; class Magnoliopsida; order Solanales; family Solanaceae; genus Nicotiana; species Nicotiana tomentosiformis. The sequence continues at coordinate 9,912,375 of NC_090822.1, forward strand.
ATTAAACAAAACAACTCCTAATATTGTTTAATGTATGATTCCTCCTGTTTAAGACAATACTTTAATGTAAGTAAATCAGATTTACAACCTGTTAGCATGAGGTTTAGATGTCCAAAATGCAAAATAACAATAGACAGATAACTCAATAACAACAAAGACAACAACAAATACAGGGGTCTGGGGAGGATAACGTGTGTACGCAAATCTTACCCCTACCTTATGAAGATAGAGAGGATGTTTTCGATAGACCCTCGGTTCAAGAACAGTGAAAAGGAAGCAATAAACAATTGCAACAACAAGGTAATAGGACAACGGAAACAAATAGCACAACGAATAGACGAATAACTCAGCGTAAGAGAAATCACTGTCAACCATCTATTGAATCGACCTCGAAAAGAAGAATATAATGAAACTTTGGTATTAAATAAGCAACATGTTATTCATGGGTACTTATTAATAAAAGATGACAAAATGTGATTTCCTTGAGAAATTTAAATTACTTTATACTACACTTACACTACCAAGAAACTTCCTGAGAAGATATTTCTCACTCTGATGTGTTAAAACAAGTCTTCCAAAATTGGTGAGAACTTGAAATTTGGGTCCGGACCGCTTAACCGGACCCAAAAAATTGGAAGGATACCTTCCCCAAAGAATGAAGCAAGTGAAAATTAACCTCACACAAATCAAGCATAGTCAGGCATTACTTTTTTAAGGAATGTAATCGGCTGGGCTTCTTCAGGGACAACTTCGTCAAAGGCAACGTAATTCTGCTCCTTATCGTACACGTGACATATTGTCAGTATTGTCTTCATTAGACGCCAGTTCCATGAAGCCTCGTTCAGGTACTGTTAGGTGTCAAGAACAAAACACAAGATTGTCAATAACCAAACAAAACGATTGTAAATACACACACACAGAGGTGACAGTGCTTTCACATCTTATTGCGCATATTTAATAGATATCTGACGAATTTTATGTTGTTAAGGAAAACAGGTGGTCTAAGTTCATAAAGCACATTGCAGAAAATGTCAAGTGCCAACCTCTAGAGGCGGAGCCAGGATTTGCAGTTTGTGGGTTCTGAATTTGCCACATAATTCATAGTTCGTCTTAGTTACTGGGTTCGTGATTAAATATTTATACATAGTTAATGAATTTCTTAATACAAATACAGAGTTTGAGTGGGTTGTGAGCACCCTCCACTTCCAACCAAGAGGTTGTAAGTTCGAGTCACCCCAAGAGCAATGTGGGGAGTTCTTGGAGGGAGGGAGCCAAGGGTCTATCGGAAACAGCCTCTCTACCCTATGGTAGGGGTAAGGTCTGCGTACCAACTACCCTCCCCAGACCCCACTAGTAGGATTATACTGGGTTATTGTTGTTGTTGTAAATACAGAGTTTAAGTAAAAGTCACTCGGTTCAGCCGAACCCGTATCGAATAGGTTAGCTCCACCACTGCCAACCTCCCCACCTCCACCCCCCAATGTCCCAAGGACGAACTAAGTAAAAAAATGATGCCCGATTAAAACGTCAATAAAAGAAATGAAACATTGTCAGAGAGAAAATTGCTGGTTCATAATACCTTTCCCCAATTCTGTTGGAGAGATTGATGAGCTGCCCGTAGATTATAACTCGGTATTCTGGGGGATATGTGGTGGGGGATATGAACATTGATATCATGACAAAGAACCTCAATCCTGTAGAAAAGAAAGAGCAAAGAGCAGACAAATGAACATCTAAGACAAAAATGGGAAGAGAAACGCAGAGAGAACAGTTCCTTAAAGCAAACTTTAAAAAACAAATAGGAGAAGCATTATCATACGCAATCAACTATGAAAGGTTAATAAATTAGACTAATTCCATCTCCGTTCTCAAGATTTTCAAATTGTAGACCCAATCGGGTGAGCGTGAGAGTACCAAGGGCAGTGTTTGCACACCTCAATTATTCCACGGGAGTACCAGCACAGGTATCAGGTAACTCAGTTCATCAAGATTTAGGCAGATAAGAAAAGGCCACCTAGTTTTTTTGTCTTATACTAGGATGCGTACCCTGACTCCCATGATTTCCCTTTCAGCTTGAATTACATAGGTCACACCTTAGGAGCAGTGTGGATTTTACATTTGAGAAAACCTTCTAAAAAGGAAATGGATCTTGGGCCTAACTCAACCCTAAAAGCTCACTCATGAGGTGAGGACTGCCCAAGCCATATAAAGAGACCAAGTCCCACATCTCTTAGCCGATGTGGGAGACTCAACCCCCCCCCCCCCACCCCACACACCCCACACACACCTAGGCCTGCCAACTAGAGCATTAACAACATATATGAGGATCCAACATTCGTGAAACAAAGAATTAGAATGGATCCGGCTCTCAGACCAAGTGAGAAGTGAAGGCACCGGAAATATATTATTGACATGCGTTACTCAACTATAATACAAGAGATCCTATTTATATCTATACTCTACACAGTACACAATACACAATATATATATATATATATTCCAATGTTGGTCACTCAACCTACTATATAGTATATACACAAACTATCTAGCACCTTCAACTCACAAAAGTATTTACAGATTTATAGCTAATTCATGCAAGATTAAGAATTGCCGGTAATGACAAGAAAGAGGATAAGAAAGATCAATTACCAACTAGGATAATCACAGTGAACTGTGCCATTCAGCTGGGCCTGAGCAGCATTCCACTCATCAGAATTTTTGAAGGGTATGTGAGGTGCCGTATGATGAACCATTGTAAAAGTACTCATCTGATCGTTTGAAATCAAATAAAAAATTATTAGCACTGGAAGTGTTAACGAGCAAATCTTCAAGAATGACGTACCAAGAAGTAATCACAGGAGAGCAGAAATTGTCATTACCCAAAAATGATAACCCAACCACGGCATTAACCAGAACTTAATCCATCCAATAATCCCTGTTTTCCAGATTATCAATGGCCAGCCAATTGCCATAAAAGCAAAGACACAACCCAAACTTATTTTCACCCGGTTAATTTCATTTGGTCTGAACTTCTTCAAATTGAAATGACAGAGCCACCTAAATCAAGATTTGATATAGTAGATATGAATCAGGAAATTATAGACAACCATAGAAATTAGAAAATATGGCAATTTTCACAGCAGCATACCAGTGAGCTATAGACATCCAAGGTCGAAAGGGTCCATAACCAAATATAATTGCCTTCCTCAGAGCAGGGACCGAATCGAACTCCTCCTTCCAAACAGGCTGCCAAGCTGTATCTTCATGCAACCTGGAAATAGAGGGAAAAAATGTGAAATTTACAGTTTTCACATACTCCCTTTGTTTCAATTTATGTGACACACTTTCCTTATTAGTCCATTCCAAAAAAAATCACGCATTTCTATATTTGGAAACAATTTAACTTTAAACTTTTCGTGTTACCCATTTTACCCTTAATGAGAAATTATTATAGCCACACAAAAACTACGTTACAGAAATAAAGGAGTGAGTGGATGAATAATGGGTACAGAGTGCCAGAGTCTTAATATACTAAACAATTGCAAGGGAAGTTTTCATTGATAGACAAGATTTCTTAAAGTGGTTGTTTTTTAATTACCATTACTGGAAAGAACTGGCATACTACATTAGTCTACAAACTGGCAACTACTTTTATACCACTTTTAGACACGAAGGCAAAATTTGAACGTCGATGAAGCTGACTTCCATTTATTTGAAGCTGTCAACCACATTTACACCTATTATCTGACTTGTGTAGGATCAGTTGGCAAAAGTTTTTGGGTCACATAATGTAGAAAATAAATCTTGAATTCCAATATTGGCAAGTATTAAAGGAGCAAGGCAGAATTATCTCCGGAACAGCTAAACACAATGGAATAAGACGTTGACATTTCACAGCTCATGACACAAACAAAGATGTAATTAACTTGAAGAAAAATAAATGGAGAAGGGTCATTTGACGAACATGTTTGTTTTTGCGTGATGCCGATCATGCTTGAACCGCCATGGCTCATAGGGATATATCAACGGCAAAAAGGCCAGAGTTCCAATTATATCTTCCAAGAATTTGTTCTTTGAGAAGGATTTGTGAGCGCAATCATGTCCTATTACAAAGAACTTCACAAATAAAACCAAAAGAAGAAAGATGAGTCGGAGTTTTATGGTTAAGCAAACGATATAAATAAAAAATAAATAATGGCAAGAACAAATCAAAGATTTACAGAACGTACCCCTGTAACTGCTGTTCCTGTCCAAGCCCAAGCCAGTGGAAGTAGATACCATGGAGCTTTGGCAATCATGAAAAGCCCGAGAGTATATGAAGTTACTGATATCAAAACTGACTTCAATGCCTTCCCGTTGTCAATCTCGAATACCTGATGCAGTAAACACAATCTAAAATGAAAACTGTGCCATCAATAGCAAGTTACCAAACAATGAAAGTGTGCGGACTCTTCATTTACGGTGCCGCACCCGTGTCGACACAACACCGACACTAGTATGGGTGTGGGACACATACCCGATCTGGTCAATCAACATTGGGTACTTTGACCATAAACTACGGAGAAATTAGAGAGAAGATTACGCATTTTGATTTTTCAAGACAAAAGCTATTGTAGATTTTTAGATGGATACCTACAAATTGAGAATAAAAGCTTGAATTACTTCACTATACAAGCTATATGTACGTAAACCATATAATGTCTCATAATTTAGACATCTTTTTATAACTCTATTTTTAGATATAGCCGAATCCTCACACTCGTATCCTTCCCCGGATGTTTATCCCTGAATCTTAAATTTTAGATCATAAAGGATCTTACCTCTAGATCCACACTCGTACAGGATACCCCACCCAAGTCAGAGCAACTTAGCTCAAAAGGGACTGGATGCTCATTTGTGTAATCTTTTACATAAACAGTACATCTCATAAGAAAGAAGTGTGAGCAGTTAATGTACTAACGCCAATCACCAGGTTCTAAAGGAAATGAGCGCAATATGTAAATTTTCACAAGCCTTTTTCAGAGGAAATAATAGTACCTTCTTTGGGAGAGTTTCAGTAATATCTTTCATTGTGACTTTATGAGGTAGTGGTTCTCCAATTTGTCTAAAGCCATACATTTCACTTAACCGTTTCCTATCCTCTGCACTGTCTAACGGAGAAGGTGCTATCGGAACTGCAACAGCTCGTACAACATTTGTCTTTCTCAAAGAAATTAAGCAGCTTTTTTGTTTGGATCTTATCTGAGGTAGACTTTCCCACTTTAAAAAATATGTTCCTGTTCCTATGCACAAACATAAGATCGTACAGAAAGCTGGTCAGACACAACGCAGAATCCATGCAAGGCTTCAATAATTTCAAGAACAGAGATCAAAGGATTTAGTTATTGTTATGGTTTTCAGCGTAGTTACTAAAACTCGGCCTGAAACCGCAATACATGAGAATCTCAGTATTCATAATCTTAAATGCGAAATTGCTTTAAATCTTTTCAGAAATATCAAGATGAACCATGATACATAATGAATATGTTTGTTAACATTAACATTTCTAGGTTGATACTGTGGCGTCCATTTCTGTTTCATTAAAACAAGCAAATTAGTTAAGATGTTTATAAAAAAAATAAAAATAAGGAAAGTCAATAGATTTTAAATTAGAAATATGGCCTTTATTTTAGTGATTCTATTTTCATACCGGAAGAAACTTTGTCTCACTATCCAACACTCTCTAAAGTTAAGAAATTATTTCAAATGGACTATTGGATAAAAACATAAGTGAAGAAAGTCCTTTTTCCCCTTTAAATGGAAAATATATTTCAAAGGAAAATATTATTTCGAGTTGCCAGAAAATGACATACTTCCTGAAGAACATTTTCCTTCATAGCAAAAACAGCCATAGAGGAAACATACACATATGAAAACCCTCAGAGTATAGCCACTAACTTTCAGTGTTCAATTACACAATTAAATCCAACGATAAGTAACCTTGCAAAATACGATTCAAAGAAAATACATTTATGTCTTCCACTATGATATGAGTTAAGCTAAATGAAAGGAATGAGGATTCATATTGCCGATCCCAACTTGTTTGGGAACGAGGTGTAGTTGTTGTTTATGTGTTCCACTATCAAATCAAGAAATCCCCGCTTCAATTCAAGAAACTCAGTAAAACACAAACCCCATCCCCCCCAACCCCAACCCCAACCCCAATAAATATCACAGTTGAAGCAACAAGGCAATCCACAAGAACACACTTTATCTTTTACAGCTTGTTTGGATGATTGTTACCTAATGTATTGTATCGTACTGATACTATAAATACAATGTTAAAAGTGTCACTTTATGTAACGACGGATTTGGTGTGGTCGCCTCGTTAACTTATTTTTTTCCTCTCATTTTGTCCTTATTATTAGATAATCCTATTTTATACTTTAGTTTACCTTTTTATATAATAATTCTACCTCGTACTTTTTCTTTGTAATATTACAGCTTTATTCTTCATATTATTGGTGCATGACATCATACAACGACGGCAAACAATACATTCTATCCAAATATTGTATACATCAAAACGATACAGTACAATACGATACAATACATTATGAAACGATACATAACAACCATCCAAAATAAGACGTTACTCTGTCCCAAAAAGAATGACAATTTTCTATATTTAGAAACTTTAGACTTTTTATTTACTCTTAATAAAATAATTTATAACCTTACAAATGTCTAACCACAAACTTCAAAAGTAAGTCTTTCTTTCTTAAATTACATGCTCAATAAAACAATGTCAAGCATATAACTCAATATATATACAAACCTGAAGAAGCAACTTGGGTAATTCTAGTGCTATGAATTGGTCTTTTCTTGGAGGCCTGAGACATTAGAAACAAAAAAAAAAAAAAAAAAGCTTACAACTAAAATTCAACAGTATAGCAAAAATTGGAAGAAAAAAGGAATTAAAGAAATGGGAATGTACCAAGAATAAGAAACCAGAGTCTGCAACACTACAAGCCATAGCTAATTATAGTGCAAATTTGCAGTTCAAGAACTCACAAAATCAAAAACCCACTTAGCTAATATGGTTCTTAGGCCCTTTTTTTTCCTCACCCCTTACCAAAATAACCAATAAAAAATTGGTTCTTTGAAGATAAAGGGTGAAGGGTAGAGAAAAGATCAAGAACTTTATTTGTGTTGCAGTAGTAGCCTATTAAAAATTTCACATGGGGGTATTTATAGCAGTTTGAGTTTGAGGTATGAGGTTTTACAGCAAATCAATTGGACGGAAAATGGCTACTTGGACCAAGTGTGGATAGGATTTTGCGGACCCCTTGCTGCTATACTTGCAGACTTTTTGTGGTCAATTTGTAATTTGTCTATTTCCTTGGTTCATTAGAGTTCACAAATTTTTTGAAAAGTTCAAATATTACTAATATTTTCTTTTTTTATAAACGTGGCGTCGGCCAGTTTGCATATACCTTGACTATTTCTCGTTGAAATATGATCAATTTGCCAATTTTTAGAGCACCTTTTAATTGGCACCATGTAGCTAATTTTAAAAGCCCGGTTTAAAATATATTAAATTTTTTAAAAATTATATAATATTTAACTAAGATTTGACAAATGTCACACTATTCCTCCTCCTCTTTCTCGTTCTTATTTCGACCTTCTACTCACACCCAAAAATTTTAAAATGTCATAACCTAATCTCACACCCAAAAATTTAAAGTTTAAATTGCACAGTTTGAAATTTGAAGAGACAATTAAATTTAAAAACTTTATAAATTTTGACATGTTTTAAATACCTAAAAGTGGTTATTAGTACACTTCGCCCTATTTCACGAGCTTCGGATCGGGCAAACTACTCCCACCAACAATTAGGCATATGACAATCACCTAAAAAATGTTGTCTGTGATAGGATTTTAACCTAATTTTTCATATGACTCACTTTGCTAATTAGTAGACCACACTCTTGAATGCGGATAAATGCTAACGAATGCATTACTAGTAGTAACATCTAGCAGTAACATATTTGCCGTGTTAAAAAGTATTTTATAAGAAATATTTAAGAGTTTTATCAAGGTAAATATTGTTAAAATTTAAAAACTATCAAGCTATATTTTTCTACTAATTTGTTGCAAATTCATATTCTTAAACAAGTATTGAAAAAAGAAATTATTGATATATCTTATTATATACCTTTTTTTTCTGGTTACTATATACTTATCATACTTGGAATTGTAACGTATTAGAACCTCTAATCATAATGAGAAATAAGAAATTTGTAAAAGTGCAGATTAACACGAGTCAATCAAAGATATAATATTCTATGTCATCTTCCCAACTTTCTATCTTTCTCCAAATTGCTAGGAACATGAGTTTATTTGTCTACCAAATTTTGACTCTTCTACCAAATTAAGGCCACTTTTACATGTTTATTCGTCAACCACAGTTCTGTGCATCCAATTGCATTTTGTTCATTCTCTCTCGTATTGTTTCGAACCTCAGATGAATTGCTTCATCTTGTTTATGCTAACACATTGACGTTTCGGCCAACTTGCACACACCTATTAATTTTTCGGATATTTATGATGTCTCTCACTAGTACGAGCACTAAATAATTTTATCTATAAAGACTTACGTTAATAAAAAATTACCTAGTATCATCTTTCGACTCTGTTAAAATTTGAACCTTAATTGAATAGTTAACACATCAATTTGAGTTACTTTATGGTGGTGTTTCCATGATACATTATTAGAATCATGATTCATTAAACGAACATTTATCGTGTGCTCAACACATTTATAATTGTTAGATATTCTCATTCAATTGACAATAAGTTTTACACCACTAAACTATGAAATGCTCAATATTGTTAGGGCTCTAGCTCTAGTTGTGGACGTGTCGGTGTTATATGTTTAAATAATCATTTCATATTGAGTCTTTAATGTATTCTATCTTTAACATGGAAAATATCGTTCCTATTGACTTAAATATTTAAAGTACAAATGTAAATCGCCTTTTTACATCCACTGTAAAATTTTACTTATACCAATTCTTGTGTACGTAGTACACTCCCTTTTGCTATTGGTAAAAAGCCAAACCCTTTTTTCTCTAGGTTAAAAAAATCAAACAACGCCCTACTTTTGAATATGGCTTCTCCTATAGTAGCTTCGGTAAAAGAGAGGGATATTGTGTCCTACAATGCCCTATTCTTGTTGCTAATACTGTTTAATTACGATTTTCTAAAAAAACAACTCTCAAATGATTGAGTTCGAGGTAGTATGTTTTTTTTTAAAATACAAATCCAACTTCTATCTTGCGTCCATGTTTTGTCCTACTCGAAGTAATAAATCTATCAAAGCGCGATTACCCTCAACAAGACCAACAACTTTATTAGAAGTGGTTGCTTCAAATAACTCATATGAAGTGAATATTTATAGGTATGTTCTCAAAATTAGATATGTTATGTTCCAACTAGTAGCGCAATCATACTCCAACCTTTTATTATAAGAATTATGCATCAACCATATTAAAAAGCTGAATAGTTGAAAATCTTTTTCTTCTAGTAATCCTAATGTGATTTTACCTTTTACATTTGGCTAAATCTACTTATGAATATTTTTTAAAGAAATCCTGTAGCCGTATAAAGCACATACAGGTATAAAAGTGATATATACATATGTAGTCTTTAAAATATTAAATATTTTGTGTTAATATATAGAAAAAGTTGACAAAATGACCCATATATATCTAGCTCCTTTCCCTAAAAATGAATAATAACCAGAATATGCTAGTGGTATCACTATACGTTGCAATAGTCAGTGATGCTACTAATACGTTATTATTTGTGCCCAAATGAAAGTATTTATTATTTGATAATTAGTATTCTTTTCTCATTCTTATAAGATTGCATAATTAGGACCATTTTTGGCAATTATGAATGGTAAAGTAGGCTAGTAAGTGCTTGTTTTCTTTCCTAAATGTGTACACAGATGATAATGTAAAATGTTAATATTGGAACTTTGCTTGAGGTAATAAAAGTTCCCTATTCCTTGAAAATAAATCTACGACATGAAATAGCTCGCAAGGAAAGGGAAAATAGGAAGAAAAGGCTCATTTTGTATCTATTTCCTAGTGTAAAATTTTTAGATTTTGGATCCAAGGAGGTGGGTTAGTAATAAATGATGTCGGATGAAAAATAATAGAGGATTAAGGTTCAAATTTCAATAAAAAAAATCTTTTAGGTGATTTTCTGTATTTGCCGAATATTTGGTGGACAAATTTACTCATACTACCTTACAACTAAAAGGTTACAAGTACGTGATCGAATAATTGAAGTGCATACAAAAGAGTTCATTAATGCTCGAAAAAGATAATACTCTAGTATTTACACAAGTGAACAAAAATAAAATATTCCTCAGTATATCCTTACAAACTCGTCATGCTCTATTATTGTATCATAGGTTGTAACGTCATTGTGTCAAATAGTTACTAGGCCCGTTTGGACATAAAATTTGGTTGAAGTTTTTTTCAAAAAAAATTCATTTTTTTTCGAAATCAGCGTTTGTTCATAAAATTTTCAATTTTCACTTAAATATACATTTTGAAAAATTTCAAAAATTTGAATAACTCCAACTCCAAAAAGTTATTTTTCAAAATTTTCACTTAAATCACTCATAAAACTTCACAAACAACCCAAACTGAAATTTATGTTCAAACACAACTCTAAATTTCAAATACCATTTTCACTTGAACAAAATTTTCACCATTTTTTCGAATTTTACAATTCTTATGTCCAAACGCCTACTTAATGTATCTCTTTTTTCTTAGTTTCTCATTAGTATTTGATATTCGTTTCTGCCATTCTCACTAATATGGATTCGTGAAAATGACATCTTGTAGCCACTTTTAAGCATGTTTTTAAAAATATATCCACAGTTTATAATGTATTTAAAGATTAATCAATTTCGCTCAAATTTCAGGACACGACGTCCTGGAGTTTAAACCTCAAAATTCAAATTTCAGGACATCGTGTCCTAATGTTCGAAAATTGTGTCATAGAGTTCGAATCTTATGTCCTAAACTTTAAATTAGTGGTTCAGAAATTCAGGACACTAAGTACTGAATTTCTAAATTCAAGATACTTAATCCTAAAGTTTGGGTGAATTGGCTAATCTTTAAATATATTATAAACTATGGATATATTTTAAATAGCGGATTTAAAAGTGACTATTGCAGCACTTCGCCCTCTGGATTAACGTCACGAAGGCCCATTGAAAGAGGTGATGTTCCATATCAAGATTTTTTTAATTAGAGAACTCAAACCCGAAATATCTAATTAAAGTCGGAGGTATATGACCCAACACAATCCTTCATGTTAATCAATTTATCTTGATGCACTATATTAGTGGTGTTGCCACTTTAGTACCAAAAGTTTAGCATATGGCACCAAAGTATGTCCCACACTTCAAAAATAAAATTAAAAAAAATCCAGGCAAACAGATTTGTTTCATTCCCATTCACCCCGTCACATCAATTTATACCAAAAAGCTTAATTAGCAAAAGGCAATAACAAATGATATTTGATTACTAGCTTTTATTCGGTTCTAACTTATGTGGCACAATTCGGATATCAAGATTTTTTTTTAAATTTTTATCACAAATTCGAATATAAAACCTTTGAAAATTTCGAATTAAAATTTATATAAAACTACTAAAATCATTAATAATTCAAAATGTTATGAAAAATTTATAGTAAAAAAAATTGACTCTAAAAGTTTAAATTGCATTAGATAAATTAGGACAGAAGAAATAGTGAACATCAATCATTTTGGAAGATTGATAATATTGTTTCATGGTCACAAAGTATACCTAAAATTAGGTAGGAACCATAGTTCCAGTACTAAATGAATATAAAAATGGAAGCTTTAAACACGAATTCGAATTAATAGATCTCAAAACGAATACTAACGCACGATTAAAAAAAAAAAAAAAACAGAAAATAGAGACTTCGAATATGGATAAACTTAAAAAGATTATTTCCCATTTTATGACAAACTTCCAATTTCCAATATGATATATATATCTGAAATAGGAGATAAAATTTTTCTTTCCCAAAGTCTACGTTTGCCTTTAGTTCTAAATTTGTCCTAAATGTATTCACGACGTACACGTTTTAAATAAAATCTGACGTGTCCACTGTCGATTTCAGATTTCTTCCTGTTTATTCGCTAGCCGATCTCTCAGCTTCTAAGCTTCTCTTCCTTTCCCCCACTTTTCTTCTTCAACAATTTTCATTTCAAATACACACAAGGAGAGAGATTCACAAAAATATACATACGCACACATATACGTACATATATATATATATATATATATATACGCACATATATTGTATATATATAAATTATACATATATAGATAGGTTTTTTGGAATTGAAAAATAAGCGGCAATGGCACTGCTAAGGAAATTGTTTTATAGGAAGCCGCCTGATGGACTATTGGAGATCTGCGAGAGAGTTTACGGTACGTTCTTATTTTTTTTTATTTTTTATGTTTTTGTTTTTTTGCTGGAGCTGTGTTGTTTTAATTAATGTGTGTTCTGGGAAATTCTGTAAATTTTGTGGCTTTGTTGAGATCGAGCTGGAATGTGTATAAAATTTACCAGTTTTTGAGTTTTTTGGTTCATAATTAAATTTGTGAAATATGTAATTATAATGCGGAAATGGAAACATATAGAACAGGATATTTATTGTTATTGCAATTGAGTAATTAGGTATTTAGGCGTTTAATACAATTAAGACTAGACTGCAGTTTGGAATTGATTAAGAATATTTATACAGTGTGGTAATAATTAATTTGAAGTAATGCAACACGTAGGGGGGCGAGTTCACTATCCACCGAATTTCCAGCCGCGCTTCAGCTGAAAAGGAGCTTTATTGTTATCGAAATTGCGGGAATAAGGTATTTTGGTCTTTAATACAGTTAAGACTAGATCAGTAGATTAACTATTTGTAGCTTGATTAAGAATGTTTCTAATGTATGCGACTAAGTTAATTTGAAGTACTGCAATACGTAGAGGGGTGGGTTCATTATCCACCGAGTTTTGAACCGTGTGCCAGCTGAAAAGGAGCTTTGTTGTTATTGAAATTGCGGAATAAGGTATTTTGGCCTTTAATACAATTAAGACTAGACTTTAGCTAGAGGCGGACCTAGTGCATTAGGTATGGGTATCCACTAAATAATTATTAAGAACAGATTCCGAACTTAGTAAATCAAGTGGGTTGTGGTAGAATTTCGAAGTCAAACCATAAAGTTCAAATCCTAGAACCGCCTCTGGCTCTTTTTTTTTTTTTTTGATTGATTAAGAATATTTCTAGTGTATGTTACTAGTTTAATTTGAATCACTGCAATACGGGAATGTTAAGTTGGAGTGGACGAGGTGAGTTATAGCACAATGCAAGTTTTCTTGCAATGAAGAAACTGTCTAAGATTTTAATTCAACTAAGCTGAAGGGCCAACTCAATGCCCTTTGTACTCTTGGGACTAGGAAAGTGATGTAATTATGTTAATGTTGTGATGACGATATCGAGTGCTGTCAATTTGACAATATTTGGCATGCTATCTGAGCTGAGTTGAAGCATAAGCAGCTTAACTGGCAGAGGAATCAGCTCAACTCTTTCGTCCAACATACTCAAGTATTATATAGGGATCTCATTGAGACATCGGAAAAATAAGAGGGAGAAAAATGTGTTAAGACAATCCAAAGCCTGCTTGTGGTTTGTTAGTATAATTAATGAAATATCTGATGTTACTTATAAAAAAAAAATGGAATTTCTAATGTTATGCTACTAACTCAGGATAGTGCTTTTGCAAAGTATGGACATTTAGTTCGAAGGGTGGTGGTGCTGGACAAGTAATGCATAAAAATAAGTACATGAGAAGCTGTCAGGAAACAACTTGGCAATCTTCCTTATAGTGTTTCAAACAGTACTGCGACAACAGAAACCAAATTTTTTTCTAAAAAAAGGAGAAAAACGGAACACTAATATGGCAAGAGAAAATGTGTTTATGTTTAGAGCTTGATATAATGTAGGAGGCCGACATTATTACAGCTGACTCATATCATATCTGTTTTATCAGCATAAAAGTAAAATCTTTGAGACTTTAAAATGGTAGTGCCTGTTGTATATCAGTTTCGCTAATAATTGCTTCTACTTTATATGCAGTGTTTGATTGCTGTTTCACCACTGATGTTTGGGAGGAAGAAAATTACAAAGGCTATGTAGGAGGTGTGATTAGTCAACTTCGGGATCATTACCCTGACGTTTCAATATTGGTTTTTAATTTTCGTGAAGGGGAATCACAGAGCCCAATGGCAAATATTCTGTCTGAGTATGATCTGACAATAATGGACTACCCTCGGCACTATGAGGGTTGTCCCTTGCTTTCAATGGAGGTGATACACCATTTTCTAAGATCCAGTGAAAGTTGGCTCTCACTTGGGCAGCAAAACGTGCTTTTAATGCATTGTGAACGGGGTGGTTGGCCAGTTTTGGCATTTATGTTGGCTGCATTATTGATATACAGGAAACATTACACTGGAGAGCAGAAGACTTTAGACATGATTTATAAGCAGGCTCCTCGTGAGCTTTTGTACTTGCTGCAGCCACTGAATCCAATTCCTTCTCAGCTAAGATACCTACAGTATGTAGCGAGGAGGAATGTGAACATGCAGTGGCCTCCATTGGATAGAGCACTCACTTTGGATTGCATCATTATTAGGGCGATACCTAATTTTGATGGCGAGGGTGGTTGCCGGCCTATATTTCGTATCTATGGACAGGATCCATTTCTAGTTTCTGATCGATCGCCAAAAATTTTGTTCTCAACTCCAAAGAAAAATAAAGTTGTCCGTCACTACAAGCAGGTAATATAGTTTATCCTATACTAAAAACATATGTTACTCACTAAGGGTTTCTGCTAACTTTGAGGAAGGGTATCTTTATTCTGTTTTGTTGATTAAACATGCTTGTTTCTAGGAATATAGACCTTGTCAACTTCATCTAAAGTTGAAAAAAACACGTGTAAATAATATGAAAATGAAGCAAGGAACATATGGGGAACTTATCTCTGATATTACAACTTATGGTCTATCAATGAGATCAATATGTTTGATTTGGAGCGGATCAGCTATCTAATATTTGTTTTTCCACAGCTTCACATCTTCCCGGAGGAGCAATTCTTCTTACGGTTTTTCCTGAGATGTTTGATTTATAGAGAATTGGACTATTTAACAAGTTGTTCTAATGAGGCTTCTGACATTTTGTTCGACCTGCATTCTTCTTATGGTTTTGCTCAAGTAGAATCCAGTTGAATTAGGTTGTACTTGGCCATGTTTATATGCACATGCTCGAAAATGCATGTACAACTTATATCTGGGCTTTCTCCCTCTCCCCCTCTTTCCCATTCTTGTTGTGCGTAACTTCTTACTTAGGACACAGCTGACTATCAATCTGACATCTTTATAATGTCATTTCAGGCAGAATGTGAATTAGTTAAGATTGATATCAATTGCCATATTCAAGGAGATGTTGTATTGGAATGTATTTGCTTGCACGATGACCTGGAGCGGGAACAGATGATGTTTAGGACCATGTTTAATACAGCTTTTGTTAGGTCAAACATCTTGATACTTAATCGTGATGAACTTGATACTTTATGGGATGCTAAAGATCAATTTCCAAAAGACTTCAGAGCAGAGGTATCATTGTTCGTATAAAATGCATGTTTTTGTTTTGTTGATACTCTCCAGCTAGAAGCATATTGTAATTTTATGAAAGTTGTGCTCTGGATGTAGATTCTTTTCTCAGAGATGGACACTGCTGCTTCTGTTCTTCCTGCAGATTTGTCCTGTTTTGAGGAGAAGGATGGCCTACCAGTGGAGGCATTTGCCAAAGTTCAGGAGATCTTTAACAGTGTAGATTGGGTAAGTCCGAAGGGAGCTGCTGCTCGTAATGTTATCCAACAAATAACCACATCAGGTCTGATCCAGGAAAAGTTGGAATCTACTCCTCCACAGTCTGTAGACACTGGCATGCTCGTCGATCAAGCAACTTTGGAGAAGCCTGGAGAGAGGAAGGGACCTGCACCACCGGACAATACTGCTAAGGGCTCGTCACCATTTATGTTGGAGCAGCAGTCGGTGTCATCCATCAAATTATCCTCCAAAGTACACCAAAGTGACCAACAGAAAGATGAATCTCAATTTATTGGGACCAAAAGTGAGATGAAGGTGTCAAAATTGCAGCCATCAATCCCTCTTTTAAAACCTTCTCCTCCTGACCTTAGTACAGAATCTAGTGCTTCTTCTGTGTCATCACAACCATCTCCACGTGTTCTGCCAACGTCAGAACGTCCTCCACTTATAAAAGAGTTGGATCCTCATATACCAGAATGTGGTAAGCTGAATACCTTTCCTACCCTACCTGAAACCAAGACTCCGCCGTTTAAGACCAGTATTCCAACTCCACCTCCATCCTCACCCTTACCTGGAAAGGATCAGGGTGTTAGTACTGGACTATCTCTATCTCCACTTACTCCTCCCGTGAAAGATAAAATAGTCACTGCCACTGTACCTTTTGCCCAGGCTACTCCACCCAGAACCCAAGGCCCTCTAATTGAATCCTCCAAGGATGAAAGACCTACTATGTCTCAACCTGATACATCTCTACTTCCTCTAACAGCGCAGCAGCCAGCTGATGAAGCTGCTAAAAGGGAATCTGCTCCACCTCCTCATTGTACTGGATTATCTCTATCTCCTCCATCAGTGGCACCAGCACCGCACACTCCTCCCGTGAAGGATAAATTAGTCACAGGAATTGTACCTTCTGCATCCCAAGCTACTCCACCCAGAGGTCCTCCAATTGTATCATTGAAGGATGACAGACCTACTATGCCTCAACCTGATACATCTCTACTTCCTGTAACAACACAGCGGCCAGCTGATGAAGCTGCTAAAAGGGAACCTATTCCACCTCCTCATCCTTCTGGAAGTTGTCCTCCATCCCTAGCTCCTTCTCCTAGTTCCTCTTCTCCATCAGCTGCCGTTCCCTTTGTCAAACCTGTAGAACAAACAGTCATCCATAGGAGTAAAGTTTCACAGCCGCCACCACCACCGCCACCTCTACAACATTCAACCCCTCTATTGAATGATAATGTTGCTTCTGTTGGTGGATCACCTCTACCACCTGCTCCTCCTACCCCACCTTTGAAGGAACATTCAGCTTTCAGAGGTGTTCCATCACCTCCACCACCGCCTTCTCCTCGAGATCCATGCCCGTTACTTGTCACCCCAGTATTGAACAAGAATTCTGCCTGTACCAGTGGGCTGCTTGAACTAGTTCCAACTTTGAAGGAAAGTTTAGCTTTTAGAGATAAGCCACTACCACCTCCACCTCCACCTCCACCTACAACTCCATGCCAATTGACTACAACCCCAATATTAAACGCAAATTCTGGCTCTATTACTGGACCGCCTCCGCCTCCACCTCCACCTACGCCACCTTTGAAGGAAAAAGTAGTTTTCAGTGGTGGAGTGCCACCACCCCCATGCCAGTTGACTACAACCCCAATATTGAACGCAAATTCTGCCTCTATTGGTGGATCGCCTCAACCTCCACCTCCACCCACTCCACCTTTGAAGGAAAAAGTTGTTTCCCAAAGTGGAGTACGACCACCTCCCCCTCCACCTCTTCCTGGGCAACCTATGAAGGAGAGCTCCTCGTTTAGTGGTGGACCCTCTCCACCACCACCCCCTCCGTTGCCTGCTGCAGCTTCTAAGCCTGCGAATATATCTGCAGTGCCTCCTCCTCCTCCTCCTCCTGCATTGGGTTCTCCACAGAATGTTCCTTCCGCTCCCCCTCCTCCAGTCCCTTCTCTTAAGGCAGATCTAAAACCAGGTTCTGGTCTGACACAGTCAGCATCAAAAGGTAGTAATCTCCCTTCTTCTCCATCTCCGCCCCCACCTTCTGCTCCTCCGCCTGGACTAAAGGGCCGAGGACCATTATCTCGTACCATGAATTCAAGAAGCCAGTCATCGAAGAAACTGAAGCCATTACATTGGTTAAAGATATCTAGAGCAGTCTCAGGAAGCTTGTGGGCGGAGGCTCAAAAATGTAGTGATGCTCCCAAGTAGGTGCTAACTCTGAGTGTGAAAGTAGCCATCAGTCAATCATTTTTGTGTTTTTAGATTCTTTCAGATACAACGTCTCATGTCATTCGATTTCTGTTTGATAGGGCACCAGAGATTGATATATCAGAGCTTGAATCTCTGTTTTCAGCTGCAGTTCCAACTTCAGGACAAGGTGGTTCAGGAGGGAAAAGGAATTCGAGGACCTCAATGGGGCAGAAGCCAGAGAAAGTGCAGCTGGTAATCATTTATTTCTGCATGCAATCTGAGGTTCCTTAGAAATATACCCGCAAAGTTTCCCTGAATTCATTTTATGTCGCTGAAGTCATTTGCACTGTTCCTGGTGTTCCATTGTTTGACATAATTCTCAAAGTCTTAAATAATACGAACAGTCTGATTCTAATATATGCACTTTCTGATCATGGTCTTGTACTTCGTTATTTTCCTTTAGTGCATCTCGTTCCCAATCCTCTTTCTTGACACTATTCTGTTCTTTCAAGTGGTTCTTTTTTAGTTCAGCTAGTTTTCAGCTTAAGAAAATTTGTTTCTGGAAGGGTTTCTGGTATGAAATGCTGGCTGAAATCCGGTGGAGTTTCATTCCTAAGAACCTAAGTTTGTAAAAGGAGGAGCACAATGCTGACGTGTTGTTGTGACGTCTCCTATCACTAGGCATGCTTGCTCCCAATGATCCTTATTTCCTAATGTGACATCACTGATATATATAATATTTATATAGGGCCCCCAGGGCCTAGCACAAGTGGCAAAGGGTGGTGGATTTGTGTCTTAGGTCACAGGTTCAAGCCCCCACACCATGCAAAGCAAAGCCTGGTATTTAAGTGGAGAAGGGTAGACGGGCGGGCCCATTATCCACCAAGTTTCGAAGGCTGCGGTTGGTCCAAAGGATCGGCCCCAGACGGATTTCTCGGTCATCAAAAAAATAAATAAATATTTATATAGGAGTGTGATACTGGTAACTTAAAATCATACTTAAATTTTCCATACTATCATAAATATTAGTTCCACAATGAACCATGGTTGGATTGTCAAGAATGCCAAATCTGAAAGCTGTTAGATGTTTATGTGATGTGCATGTTGTTATTCATTTAGAACTGTGCCTAAAATTATTGAATTAACACAAAATTAAAGACACTAGGAATAGTAGCTGCATTAGGATGCCAAACCTTATGGCAGTTAGGCCCTTTCTTTAAAAGAAAATTATTGGAAAAGAGGAACTCCCTAAATCATCATACTGAGGCAGCCCTGTTATTGGATTATAACTCTATGATTTTTATTCACATTGTTCGAATCAAGGGTCAATATTTCATATTCATAATGGAGGCCGCTTGTTCGTTAGATATCGATTGTGTAATTTTATCAAATTATTTAAATCAAGGGTCAGTAAAATATATGCTATTGTTGCATCCAAGGGTGTGGCTTAGTGGTCAACGAAGTGGGAGGTGAACTATCTCAGGTTCAAATCCCAGCGGATGCAAAAAACAGTAGGTGATTTCTTTCTATCTGTTAAGCCTCGGTGGATAGAGTTAACCGATACCTGTACTGGTGCGCAAGCTGGCCCGGAGACCACCATCATTTAAAAAGAAAGCTATTGCTTTTAACAAATATTTACATTGTATCTGTACCTTAAAAAACCTAGTTAATAAATTCCTTTTCTTATGCCAGTAGATTGGGATCTTTTACAGTTATATATCCATGCTAGTTGGACAAACAATATCTTTTAATTCTGCTTCCCAAGTCTGTTTTCCACAAATTATCTAAGTTTTCTTCTTAGTCAAGGATTCAGTGAAAATCCTTCTTTTCACGAGTAACATCTCATATAACCCATCCGCACCTGTTACTCGTATAGCTTTGTGGAAGCCACTGCCTTTTCTCGCTTCACATATAGCTGTGGAGGAAAGATGGAACTGTGTCATTATTTCAGCTCTTCCAAGTTTTAAGAGAGATTTTACCTGAATTCTATTTTGGCAGGTTGATCATAGACGAGCTTATAATTGTGAAATCATGCTTTCTAAGGTGAAAATACCACTGCATGACATGCTGGTAAGCTGTACTCATATACAAGTGGCTTTCTCTTTGAATAATCTGGTTATTCTAGAATATAATCTCTGACCTATAGCTGGTTGTACCAAATGTTCAACTTCATCTCTGCCATATTATCTTGAGTACTTATTTATCCACCTCTTTATACCTGCAATAGGGTGGCACTATTATCACAATGATTCACTTGATATTTCAAATTCTAAAATTTAAAGCACGTTACTTGTCCCATGATTTTATAGCTGCATGGACTCTCCAAAATAGATGCCGCATCCGTGTCGGATCCTCCAAAAATACACTATTTTTTGAAGGATCCGACACGCACCCATCGATATTTTCGGAGAGTCCGAGCAACATAGGCTGCCAGTGTTTGATTGATTTTTGTGCTCCTAATAAGAAATTACGGTAAATCTTTTCCCATTGTTCCAAGATCTTTTCATCTTTATAATTTCACTCCCTTCCTATTTCCTCCATTATTGTGTTAAACTACCTCTCAGAAATAGGATTGACAATCACATTGTGGACCTTATTGGTGATTTTCTCGCGAGATGTTCAATTTCTGAATAAACCTCTGTAATAACAATATTCACGCTTAAATGGGGGCTTACAATTGATTTGGACTCTCTACTGCTTATTGTATTGGTTAAAAACTCACGCTTTTTACTATCCTAAGACCACACTTTATTGTATATAACCAATGTTCCCTGCTGAGTTAAATATAATCTGATATTTAAAGAAAGCAAAACTATTCTAGTGTCACCTATCCGAAAATAAAAGGTATTTGTACTTCCAAGTGTTGAATCTTGTAATCACAAATTCTGGTCCTGTTTGTGCACCTTTTGCATGTCAGATGCTTTTCTGACTTTTAACCTCCTCCACCCGTCTTCCTGTTATCTTTCTTTGTGATGTTCCCTGGACCATATACTCATGCATATATTATACTGAAACGTGATTATTTCCATGAATGTTGTACACTCATATTTTTATATTTATACACTCTCTCACTCACTCACTCTCTTTCTCTCACACACACACACAAATGTCAATGTGTGTGTGTAATGTTTTGTTAAAAGTTGAATTATCCTTCTAATTGGTAGCTACCACTTTTAATAATTTCAACAGAGCTCAGTGCTTGCACTGGAAGATTCAGCATTAGATGTGGATCAGGTGGAGAATCTGATTAAGTTTTGCCCGACTAAGGAGGAGATGGAAACTCTGAAGGTGAAAGATCTGTTTGAGAAAAAAAAGGGGGAACCTTATAACTCACTGTATATAGGACAATTGTTAACAACCTTGTTCTGTTGAACATTTCTGTTTCAGGGTTATAAAGGAGAGAAGGAGAAGTTGGGTCGATGCGAACAGGTCTGTCCATTGTGAATTAACGTTATTTTGGTTTACTGCCCCATTTTCTCCTGCATGGAGTTGATTGGCCCATTTATGTAATGACATCTAATTCTAAGACCTATTCGTTGTCACAGTTCATGTTAGAGTTGATGCAAGTACCACGAATAGAGTCCAAGCTGCGAGTTTTTTCGTTTAAGATTCAGTTTGAATCTCAGGTGAGAAGATGGCACATCTGCTGCCTCCTTGCTGCACTGGTAAAGGTTCGCTCGCTGACGGCGTATTTGTTCTGCTTTAATTTCAGGTTTCTGAGCTAAGGAAGAGTCTGAATATTGTGAATTCGGCAGCTGATCAGGCACATTTTCTTTTGTTTATTCTTTTTCTAACTATTGATGTTTTACCCCTTTTAGAAAAGACTATGGATTGCTTTCTTGACACTGTCCTTGATTTCATCTTTCCTTTGATGTTGTAATCAGATCAAAGGTTCATCAAAATTGAAAAGGATTATGCAGACAATTCTCTCTCTCGGGAATGCTTTGAACCAGGGAACCGCCAGAGGTTGGGTTAACAATCTCTTTCCGTTCAAGCATTTATCTTGCTATTGATTTCTTCACTGTTACCTCTTTTTTTCTCTGTTGGAGTGAGTTGAAGAGTTCAACCCCCCCCCCCCCCCCCCAAACAACACACACAAAAAAACCAAAGGAAAGAAAGAATGGCCTATTTGGTAAGTGACAAAAGAAATTACACAATCTATGGGGGTATGGAATTGAGAAATTAAAGTGCACCATAGCAAATAATCAGGTCCAGCTATCTATAGAGGATTAGCTGATTTTGTTCCTGTTAACAACCATCTAACCTGCTTTTATCAAACCGCTGTAGGGTGGAAATCACTGCCCGCATGTCTGTTATTTGACTAGGTTTAATTCTTTTGGGGATTTACAGAGTTACAGCAAAGATTATATCTGTGAACTCCCAACTATTTATGAACATTTTGGAAATCTGTTCCCACTAAGATATTTCCAAGTCGAGAACAACTTCAGCAGTAGAATCTAAACTCTAGATAAAGAAAACTTGTCAAATAAATAAACTGGGTATCTCTCAAAGCTTTTATTGCGAGATGATAGATCTCCGCAATTGTCATCTTCATTGGCTTTTCTGGTTTTGAAATTATTGAACAATTCCCTGCTTCATTGTGATAATGCAGTTCTCACAAATTAGTTTCTTCTTTGAGCAATTTGTTTTTTCATCTAATGGTCTCTTGATGCTTTTGTGTAGGGTCTGCTGTTGGGTTCAGATTGGATAGCCTCCTTAAACTAACAGAGACACGTGCACGGAACAATAAGATGACTCTCATGCATTATCTTTGCAAGGTATGGTCTTTGCTTGGTAGTCTTCTTGATGAGCTTGGCAGATATGATGGTTTTCCGTGGCCGGCCATTAATGCTCTTTAGTTTAGTGGAATGCTGTCCAACTTGTGAGGGAAAAATAACAAGTAACCAATCATCCATTTCTGAAATAAATCATTGCTATTTGAGTCATAATATTTCTTAAAGGGAATGCTAACATAGAAATCTGTGATGCTTGTACAGTGATTAGTAGAATGCACATTAAGCTAAACCCAGTTTTCAAGGATTTTTGCTCTTTAGGCAGGAATCATCTTTACTGAGCATGAGTTAAAATCTCTCTTTTCCGTGGCCTAAATTTACCCAGTCAGATCAGCTGATTGCACCTTCTGTAATCAGGTCCTTTTCAATTGTATCCTAGGGATTGTCTGTGACTTTCTTTTGTATCGTAATTTATCTAGCTAAAAGTGTCTATATCCGAAGTTAGTAAAAACAAACTATAAATTCAACGCTAACTGGTCAGGTTGAGAAAAAGGAATTAGTGTCTGAAGTGTGTTGGAGCCCAATTCTTTTCAAATCAGGGATTATCTCTTTAACCGGATTTTTTTGCATTTGTCACTTGATTATATTAAGCTTAACTGAAATGCAGAATAGAGGTCTTATTTGAAAAAAAGAAGAAGCAACGACTAGATGCACAGACATGAATCAGCCGTCACCACATGCATTCAATCACAAAACTCGATCTTTTCGTGTTGCTATCAGCTTCCTCACATTTGTCAAATCAATTTTTAGAATTATCTCCATCCTCAAAAATTGCATGCCGCATGGTACTTTCAGATTTCTTCTCCTATTGATGTTAAATTCTCCTCTAGCACTGAGACTCTGACCAGTATGAACCTTTTCCTTATAAATTGCTAATGGTAGCTATTGTCTTGTTATTCACTTTTTTCATGTCATTGTGCTGGTATTAAACTATTTATAATTTTTGCAAAATGCCTTTGATTTGGACTTCTCCTTATGCTAGCAACCAGCATATTTTACAAGATGCTTAACGAAATTCTCTGCCAGGTACTTGCTGACAAATTGCCTGAACTGCTAGATTTTTCTAATGATCTGTCTAGCTTGGAACCTGCAGCAAAGGTATGGTTATTTGGACCCAGTTACAAATTCACTGTAGAAATATGACCGGCAGCTGTCTGATTAAAAAGGTTTCTGCAGATACAACTGAAATTCCTTGCAGAGGAAATGCAAGCTATTAGCAAAGGACTGGAGAAAGTTGTACAAGAACTGTCCATGTCTGAAAATGACGGAATTGTGTCTGAGAATTTTCGTAAGGTAATCTATGACTACTGTGGTCTAAATAATGCTGATTTCTACACACCATCAGATTCTTTGATCTCTTCTCGTTTCTGCGCGATTCTACCCACTCAGCCAAGAGGAGAAACAGAAAATAGGATAAGAATTGGTGAGACATATGCTGGAGGTTAAAATGACTTAGTATTCCTGGTAGTGGCATAGCCAGGAATCTTTCTAAGGGTGTTCAGTCTTTAAAGAAATTAATTTTTTTTTTATGAGTGGGTGCACCAAAAATTTTATATCAAACTAAGTAACATTTAACTAATAAATCATAAAATACTTATAATAAAACTATAATTTTATAAATTAAACCTAATCTAAAAAAGCCAATTAAAAAAATTCTAGTAAGCATAAAACCAAAGGAATGAGAGAGTTAAGAGGGTTTGTAGCCTTAAGATTTGTTTAATAAGAAACTTATAATAAAAAACTACAAGATTGGTTGCTTGTTTTTACAAAAATTTCAAGCTTTATTTAAGAGGTATCTATTAGAAAAAAATAGATTAAAAAAGCAGAGTCAATTAGACCAAACACTGTGGTCTTTATTTAGTTTTGGATAACAAAAGGGCAGATAAAAATATTAGCACAGGGATTTGAACTCATGAACTCCTCCTCACTTTGAACACCCTCGACCATTGGGCGGCCTCTTGCACATATATTAAGGGTATTCAAAATATAATATATGATCATATAAAGTGATATTCGTCCTATATACGCAACACAATTTTTTGGCGAAGGGTTTTCAGTTGACCACCCTTGATACAAGATAACTACGCCACTGATTCCTGCCTTCCTGGTAGAAAATGGCGACTCCTTAGAAAACAAGCTTATTCAAGCTCTTTTCCTGCAAAGATGTGCCGCTTCAACCTCTGGACGAGTCATTCACTCAAAATGACCCTCCATGCAGCGTGTCCTTCTCTTAATTTTTCTGTCATCAAATACTTATTGAACACAGAACAAAATTAATTTTCACTGTCATAGGTCTCAATGCTTTGAGACAAAAGCAGGAAGCTTCAACCCCCCCCCCCCCCAAAAAAAAAGTAAAGGAATACGAAACCAGTGCAAAGAAAATGCTTGTACTAAAGAAAATAGCCAAACATGCTGTATGTTCCACTCCAGAAGCAGTGCCAACTGGTCTGTTCTTTCCTTGATTCTCCTCTCTCCAGTGCGTTCTTACCAGTCTTCGTTCCTGCTAGCTACTCATTGCATCACTAAAGATAAAAAATGAAAATAAATAAGCGTGATGTTGGCATCGGCGGTGTTGCTCCTAAGTAGTTATTGTTGTAGGGTATTGGCGCAATTCAAATAGATGAATCCTCCTTGATTGCACTATATACAATTCAGAACTGAAAATATTCTTCTAGGATGAAAGCTCTATTTCACTTTTATTCATTCAAATAGAAAATATGCATTAAGTGGTTCTCCAAGTGATGACAAGTGGGATAAAAATGGGTTTGGTCCCTAAAGAGAGGGATTTGCAGGACAGCTGCTTTTTGCATCACTTGGTTAATATCAGTAGAGAGTGAATTGTCTGACTTTGCAATGTATGAAAATGACTTTGCAATGTATGAAAAATCTATTTGCTGAATGCAAGAGTTCTCTTTTGTGTTATTTATCTTTTGGTGTGAAGAGGAATTACTTGAGAGCATAAAACAGTTTGTATTTTGCGGTATTCAATATATGCAACAGTTATCAGCCAGAACTTCACAATATTGCTGGATTTGTAAGGGCTTACACACTATCCCACTTGTGGGATATACTGGGTATGTCGTTGTTGGACCTTTGGGATGTCGTTTCCCCCCTCCCCATTTAGTTTTTGATTTTGTGGGAAGCTAATGAATTAGAGTAATGGAATTCATCTGGCAAATTACGTAGGAAAATTTTATTCCAACATATTGTCAAGAGTTCGGAAGTGAGTTTTAAGTTGCAATCTTCTGGGAGCTAAGTCTAGTTGCAGTATTCAAACTCTCGGTAGAAACTAGAAACCACCATAGCTACTATATACTTGTGCGGTATTCAATCTGAGTCTGTTTCACCTCTCGAAGAGGTTTACATGTTAAAAAGGAAAGGGAAAAAATCACGTTTTGACACTGACCTTCTTTGCTCTCTACTCCTCTTTCGTCCCAGCTCCTCCCTTTTCTCAATCTTTTGCTTAAGTTAAGACCTGACACAGCCAGCCATTTACTTTTGCTCCCATAAGGCGCAGTGCTAGACCTGTATCATTGCTAGCATGGTGTATTTCAAGGGAGTCTTCTGATGGTGAATGGGTATGATGTGGAAAGCCCTAATTGACTTGGAACTTCGATTCCAGGTCATTGATGTCACAGGCATAGTTTAGGTTCTTTTCCTCATTGGTCCAAGATAATTGCGTGTCTTGAGATGAAAATATGGAAGTTCTTTCTTTAACTTTATTGCATGTCATGTATAAGCATTGTAACTTGATCATCCGTTTTCATCTTTCTTGGTAAAGACGAGGAGAAAAGTAGTCACGCATCCTTGCCATGGGGATGGGTATCCTCTTATTAACTTTTCTTATTCCTTTTATTTTCACTAGGATAGCCAAGGGAAATAAAAAAGAAATCTTGAAACATTTTATTTGTACATGTTCTGGCGGGAGAACTATAGAAATCAGAAAATAGATGATGAATATTCTCATTGATTAGTATAATTGCCCATTTGCCAGGCTTTGAAGGAGTTCCTTTGTCATGCTGAAGGTGAAGTGAGGTCCCTGGCTCAGCTTTATTCCGGCGTGGTAGGTGTTATTTGTAAGAGAAACATTTCTGGTCTTTTGGTGTCTATTCCAACATTGAGATGTTCTTAATGGCGTGATTTCTCTCCGTACCCAACAGGGTAGAAATGTTGATTCATTGATTCTTTACTTTGGAGAAGACCCAGCTCGTTGCCCATTTGAACAAGGTAGCGTTTTATCAGTCATCCTCCTTATGTTAAGAAAAGTTGAATGCAATAAAGATGTTGATTAAGTGGTCATTTGTTAATTGTCTCTAATTCTCATTTGTCGACAACAATTTCTCCTTAATACAAACCTGTTTTAAGGAAAAAAATTGATTTGTCTTACTGATAGACAGCTCGGTTGATTAAATGACGTGTCCACTTCCTAGCTTTAATCTGTTTTCTCTGTGCTTCAGATTTCTGCACCATTATCACAGCTATCTGATGCTTTTCTTCACTGCCTTTGTGGTGTTGTTCGTTTGTAGAACTTCAATTTTTTTGAATTATACTCTTCTACAGTGATAGATACAACAGACTAGGCAAAGTGTGTCCTATTATCATGTGAGCTTAACTCCATTTATTTTTTCCCCTAGTTATCTCAACGTTACTAAACTTCCGAAGGATGTTCAATCAAGCCCTAGAGGAAAATCGCAAGCAGATTGAGTTTGAGAGAAAGAAAGCAGAGAAGGAAGCATTGGAGAGACAGAAGACGAGTCATTCAGAGAAAACTTGACCCATTCTGCATAGTCTGAAATAATGTACTCTTCTATGAAAGCATCATCATGGCAAAGCTTGGCCGAGATTGAAGATCCTGGGGAGCCAGAA
The DNA here is from genome assembly GCF_000390325.3 of Nicotiana tomentosiformis. Classification (NCBI taxonomy): domain Eukaryota; kingdom Viridiplantae; phylum Streptophyta; class Magnoliopsida; order Solanales; family Solanaceae; genus Nicotiana; species Nicotiana tomentosiformis. The sequence goes on from NC_090822.1 coordinate 9,940,214, forward strand.
ATCAGTTATCTGACGGTATACAGACGATGTACATTTTCTGTGGAAAAACCGGAGATACGTTGGTGTAGGTTTGAATGCTTCTCACAGTGTTCCTCTTTTATTGTTGAGAGAGGTAATCCCCAGAACAGTATGCTCTTGCTGCTCCTTTTCTGTTTTTGACCCTTTCTAACTCCGGTTTTTCTGGTTTAATTCGTTTCAACTTTCTTGCAGAATCTCAGAACTTGCAGATGGAATTACTTTGGGGCGGTAGGCTAAATGTACATATTTACCTAGGAAAAGAATGTAGAAATTCTTGTAGAAGATGCCTTTTTTTTTGGGGGGGGGGGGGGGGGGGTTAACCTAGAAATTGTTGTTTATTTCATTTCTTTTCTTTTCTGTTTTCAGTTTCATTCTTTATTATCTGTATTTCATGCTGATGATCTTAGCTCAATCTTAGTTTTGTGGTCATCATCCTGTTCAAAATATAAATAGTTGTTCATGTTAAGTTCCTTGATAGCCATCTTATTTTTGTTAAGTCATATACTTTTTGACATTTTGTTTGTGTATACGCCTGTCTCTCCCTCGTGTATCATTCTGATGATTATGCTCTATTGAAATACAAGACTCGGATATTTCAAATTCTTTATTGTGCTCCTGCCTCGAGGATGAGATGTATCCGACTTTTGAAAGGGTATACGTTATATACATTAACAGCCTAAACAAATGAGCGTAATTGCTTATTAGTAGTTTGTAATTATATTCCAAGATTGCATGTTGATGACGATTTGAGTTTATGAATCAAACAGCTCTTATGTAATAGATTTTGGCTGTATCATGTTCATGTGCCATAGCAAATGTCTTTGTGGAATATTATGAAAGATATTCTTGGGAAGAAGGAAAGAAGAAGAGTTAGAGCATTTGGTAGTTTTTTGAAGAATGGATACACTAGTGGACAAGAGTGGGTTGCTCTAGTGATGAGCACCCTCCACTTTCAACTAATAGGTTGTGAGTTCGAGTCACTCCAAGAGCAAGGTGGGTAGTTCTTGGAGCGAGTGAGCCGATGGTGTATCGGAAACAAGCTTGGAGCTTGGTTGGAAATGATGTTAAGTACTAAATAATAAAAGGATTCCTATACTATATATGAAACTTTATTATCCCTAATCAAGTTTTAACTTAATTACATAGACATATACAATTTACCAATTATATACAAAATAGTATTAAATGAGTATCCTTTTATATTAGAAATTGAGCAGGGAATCTCCATTCCTACTCTCTCTCTCTCTCTCTCCGTTTCTCTCTCTTTCTCTCCTTTGATCTTTTCCCAATTTTCTTCCTTCGTTTTTCTCTGCTTTTCATCTTCTTTCTTTTTTCCAGGAAATTCATCGATGAATTTCAATTGTTACAATATAGAGTTTTAACATAGCAATTTCCTTTTCATGTTGCACAATTTGTGTTCGAATTGAAATTGTCAATCAATAAATTTTGAAGGTATTTGATTCTCCACCATTGACAGCCATTAAAAAGCTCTGAAGTTTTGAATTCGAATTTTGGTTTTCAAAAACTATTGTTTGTTTGGATTTGGTGTTATTGCAAACAATTGAAATATTCTTTGGAGTTTATATCTCAATTTTGAGGGTGTTTGGTGAAGATTAGACTTGATTTTGGTTGAATTTCAGATTGAAACTCGAAGAAGAAGAAGACATGACATACAATATACTGACAAAATTGTATTAAAGTTGTATGTAAATTGTATTTAAATTATATTCTGTTGTACTTATGTATATTTTTTATTTGAATATTGTATGAAAGTGGAAAAATAGTTGTATAATGTATGAATCATTGCATGCAATTTGTATTTAATTTACAAATACTATACTTTTACATAAAGTTGTTGATATGTATCAAAATTGTATTAAGAAAGGAATTTTTGATTGAAATTTTCGAGAGGAAGAAGAACGCACCACATACAAAATATATACAAAATACATACAAAAGATATATTGTATAAAATTTGTATGAAAATTGTATTTAAGTTGTACGATGTTGTAGTTATATTTAACCGGGTAAAAATAATGTATGAAAGTTATAGATAAGTTATAAAAAAAATTGTATACTATATAATTAGTCGTATAAAATCTGTTTTTAGTTTATATATTGTTATAGATGTATCAAAACTAAATATTCTGGCATTCAGAGTTCCTTTTGATAATTAAACTAAAGAATTTAATTAGTCAAATAAATTAAATTATTAGTTTAAATAAAATATTATTATATTCTTTGCTAGCACAGAGGATATAATTAATATTGTGGACAAATTAAAGTTTTCTATTTGAAATTGAAAATTAAATTATATATGTTGGTTGAAGTATATATGTGAAATATATTTAGCACTCACAATTATATTTATATATATTGTATATAAAATATTAGTAAATACTTAATCCTCCAATTTGAAATTGAATTGGATTGTCTGTGAAAATATGTCCGTAAGGACGTTCGGCATTCGGAATCTTTCCTTTAAGAGATTCAATGTTTCCGATTTTTCTTTAGAGAGGAAGTGATTCTTAAATAATACTTTCCTCCTTTTCATTTTATGTAAATACTATATTTAAGGCACTATGGGAAAAAGGAGAGGAGGAAAAAAGGAAAATAGTGTAATTGAATACCCTAATTTAAAGCACTAATAATGAATTATATATGGAGAGAGGAGGCAGAGAATAGGGAAAGAGGATATGAGGAAAAAAAGGAAAAATGTGTAACTAAATCTCCTAATTTAAGGCACTAATAATGGATTGCATATAATTCGTAAGTAATCCTTGTTTAGGGCGGGTAATATACAAAACTAGGACAATTTTGGTAAATAAATTTTAAATATTGTATATGAAGGAAAAAATCCCCTAAAGGATATGGGTGACAAACGGCGGGTCGGGTCGGACACAGGACTTGATCGAAAACGAGTAATGAAAAAAACGGATAAATTATCCGACCCGAACTCATATTTAATGCACAATCTGTTACTTCGCCATATATAGATAAATTTTCCTTCATTGTATTTTGAGAAGTCCAAAAGTCATAACGCTTCCAAATTAAATTCTGCGATTCACATCTTTGAGTTATAAATAAATTAATGCTGCATATTAATAACCTTTATACTTTGACGTTATAGACAACTACTTTCAGGAAACCCCCTTTGCCATCTTTTCAAGGTCTAATATTGCATTTTTTGTTCTGTGAGTGATTCTGCCAATAGACTATATTTTTATTTTAGCCCCAAAATATTAGTCTTGGATAGCAATTCACACGGCCAAATTAGCGACGGATTAGCAAAAAATTATCAAAAAATTAAGTTAGCTACTAGCTATTTAGTAACAGATTAGCGAGAAAGTTTGTAGTTAGGTCCAATTTTTTTTTTTTGTAGTGTAAGTCATTAGTAGGGAGAAATTAAGAGCGAAAAAAGTGTTATATCAATCAAACATTGTTATTCTATAGTAGTGCAGAATAGTGAGATAAATATTAAAGGTCTGTCATAATTAATTAATTAATTAATTAGTTAATTCCTCAAACCCCTTATGCTAGGATTCATAAACTCCAGCCAAACGTAATGCATGAGCAAATACTAGCACAAAATGAGAGTAATTTTTTTTGGTGCAAACAATTGTATGGAGATAGGAAAAGGAAATAAATTAGGTAAATCAACTCAACCGAAAAGCTAAAAGAAAGGAACAAAAAATAGTAAAACCAATTGAAGAGGAAATAAAATAATAATAACCAGATATTAATCCGAGATTTGCGAGAGAAAAAATTAATTAAAACCCTCTAATATTCTTTCTATTTTCTTTCAAACTCTCCATCCCTCATTTCTTGCATTTCTCCATTCCCTTGAGAGTTTCTTACCTCATATTTTCTTTTCCTTTTTTTTTTTCTTTTTATATTTATTTATTATTTCCTTCTGAAACTCAAGGGGGAATACTTCTTTCTTCCTTTTCTGATCTCAAGATTCAAGTGAGTATTATTAGATTTCTTCCTTTCTTCTGAATTCTTGATATTATATATGTCATTGCATTTACATCTTTTCACATTTACATTTATGTAATTTATGCATGTCATTGCATATATATCTTTTCACATTTACATTTATGATGAATATTTTCTGTTTTATATAATTTTGAGGAAGGGGAGCTTTGGAGCAACGGTCAAGTTGTTCTGTGTGACTTATAGGTCACATGTTCGAGTTCGTGGAATCAGCCTGTGATGCTTGCATTAGGGTAGGCTGCCTATATTGCACCTCCTTGGGTTGCGGCCCTTTCCCGGATGGACTGTTGTCTATGTGTGACATATAAGTCACGAGTTCGACCCGTGGAATCAGCCACTGATGCAAGCATCAGGGTAGGCTGCCTACGTCACACCTTCTCGGGGTGCGACCCTTACCTGAACCCTTCATGAACACAAGACGCTTTGTGCACGTGACTGCTATTTTTCCTATATAATTTTGAGATGGATTTCAAACATATAAAATTTAACATATAGTAAAAGTTTTTTTTTTTTTGGTTGTTGTGTGTGTGTGTGTGTGTGTTTGTTCTAATTAAAGATGATGCTTATTGGTTCAAATTTGGTTAAACATTTATATTCTGTGTGGAAACAGGATTTGAAGAAAATGATTCGACATATCTTATTAGTTTCCTTGCTAATCCATTGCACTTTAGCTCAACCAAAAGGTGGAAAGCCTCTTTCTCCTCCTCTTCCTAAGAGAACATGGTTAACTTTACATGGTAATTCAACTACTTTACTTATTTTATTGTTGGGAAACCCGAGTCATGAACCCATAGAATTAAAATCCTGGATCCATCTCTGCAGGTGATGAGCCAATTGTCGTTGCGAATGGGGGATATTCAGGACTTCTTCCCGCGCAAACAGATATTGCATATTCTCAAGCAAAAGTATTAGGAAAGCGCGGTACTGTCTTGCTATGTGATCTACATATGAGTCGCGACGGACAGGGCTTTTGTTTGTCACAGTTAAACCTTCAGAATACAACAAATGCAGCTGATGCTTTTCCGAATCGTAGAAAAACATACATTGTTAATGGCAAAGAAATTCAAGGATGGTTTGCACTGGTTTTTACAGCTGATGAGCTTTATAGTAAATTGCAAGGTAAGTCACAACTTATGGACTTGTTTGTTACCTAAATTAAATGGCCATACAATTATTTTAATATACAATGATACTGTCAAACCCAGAGGCAGATCTATGTACATAGAAGAGGGGTCACTGGATTCCGTTAAGCTTGGCAAAAAGTTCTAAATATATATGTGCATATATGTTGAAAACGATTATATGTTTTGTCTTTAACCCTTAAGATCAAAAGTCCAATAGGGCACTGGTTGAACAGTCCGCTCATGTTTCCCCGCCACCTTTCAAATCCTGGGTCCGCCTATGGTCAAACCTGTCTATAATGGCAATGTTTATCCGAGAATCTTTTTGGATGCTATAGAGAAATACTGTTGTACAGATATATAGTATAAGTATATAACATTACATGAAAAATCCGTTTCAAAGAAAACTTAGTCGTTATAATGAAATGCTGTTATAAAGGATGATCATTACAGAGAGGTCTGGCTGCACATCCATTGGAATTTCATCGGGCGACAAATAAAAAATCATGGTGTTTTTTTCCTAATTCATCGAACAACCCTGATATAAGATCAAGTAAAAGTTAGTGATTGAGACTTTTGCATTATTAGACTCTGCATATTTTTAGCTGATTTTGTTCTCATTGTTGGCTTGTTGATCTCCAGTGACACAATCAATATTCAGCAGAACAGATTTATTTGATTTTTCACCACCAACTCCAACAGACTTATTTTTAGAAGATAACATGAAGTCTCTAGTGTGGTTCAATGCCGAGGTTCTATCACTCACCTTCTTTCGTTCATCGTTGAAATATTTGATACAATGCAAATTCATATTATCGATAAAATAACTTAACTTTTTCTCATCGAATTGTTTAGTACGCAACATTCTACAGCCAACACAAGTTGAGTTTATTGGATCATATTAAACAACTTTTGGAGATAAAGAAGGATATCTCCTACATATCGTCTCCAGAGATCGGTTTCTTGAAAAGCATGGGACCAGTTGTGCGCGGTTTAAGAACAAAGTTGATGTTCAAGTTTCCTGCTGATAAAAATGCAGTCGAACCAACAACAAATGAAACATATGCTTCACTATTAACAAAGCTCTCTATGATCAAGACTTTTGCTGCGGGGATCGTTGTGCCTAGAGAGTACATATGGCCTGTCAATAAAGCTCGCTATTTAGACTCCAGTACTAATCTAGTCACCGATGCTCATAAACTAGGCCTTGAAGTTTTCTCATATGGATTTGCAAATGACAACTATTTGCCTTACAATTATACCTATGATCCACAAAGAGAGTATTTGCAATTCATGGACAACTCGTTGTTTGCTGTTGACGGTGTGATCACGGACTTCACTATGTCTGCATCTATGGCAATTGGTGAGAATATTGTTCTTAGGATTAATTAGGAAATATAAGTTTATTACATACAATTCATGTAGCTCACAGTTGCTCTTTCTGAACTGCAGCTTGCTTGGCAGGAAGTCGGAACGCTTCCAGGAAAGTCCCTAGTAAGAAAATTTATCTCTGTTCGTTTTCCTACCAGAAAAAAACTACCCCTTTGTCCCAATTTATGTGATGCAGTTTAGATTTTGAGAGTAAACAAGTTTTTTTCTGACCGAAGTTTTTCATAAGCTTTTTAAATATTTTAAATTGTTATCTATTGTGACTTTTCGGTTATCTGATTGGTGTGCTTGTTTTTGCTCTTCCTTTTACCTTTTCTAAGTCGAGGGTCTACCGAAAATAACCTCTCTGCCTTCTTGAAAGTAGGGGTAAGGTTTGTATACACACTACCCTCCCAAGACTACACTTGTGGGATTACACTGGGTTTTTGTTGTTGTTGTAGTTAACTATTGTGACTTATATTACTTTTATGTAGTTTCTAAATATGTAAATTTGTTTCAAAAAACTAAACAATTCTATGTCTAGATTCAAGGTCAAAGTTAAGAAGTTTGGCTCTCGAACTTCGGGACGGAGGGAGTAGTACTTAGTATTCCTATAACTTTTTTTGTTTTAAGATAAGAAAAGAAAAAATAACATCTCAATTCATTTGTGCATTTTAAATTGGCAGCTCTGATCATTTCTTCAAATGGAGCAAATGGAGATTATCCGGGAGCAACAGATCTTGCCTATCAGAAAGCAGTAGAAGATGGTGTTGACATAATCGATTGTTCTGTTCAAATGACAAAAGATGGAGTTGCACTTTGTTTGCCTTCAATTGATCTCATGCCATCCACTACAGCAGCCGGACCTTTCATGAGTCGAGCAGCTAAGATCGATCCCATTCAATCGGCCATGGGAATTTTCTCTTTCGACCTTACGTGGGAGGAAATTCAATCATTAAAACGTAAGCGCGACCAACCAACCTCTCTCAACACAATAATTTTTCAAATATAGTTAATCCTCTCTATAACAGCCTCCTTTGTTCTGAAATTTTTTGGCTGCTAGAGTGAAATGATGTTATAGAAAACATACTATTATAACATAACATGAAAAATTGGTTCTAAAGAAAACTTTGTCGTTATAGTGAAGTATTGTTATAGAGGATGTTTGTTATAGAGAGGTCTGGCTGTAGTATTAATCCTAGCTTGAATTTCATTTTCTGAAATATATGTATGTATATATGATCCGTTGCAGCTCAAATGTCCGGTGGATTTAATGGAGAATTGGCAAGGGATCCAGCGCGCAAAAATGTGGGCAAGTTTGTAACACTCTCTGATTTCTTGGAATTCGCCAAGGCAAAAGCAGTTCCTGGCGTTCTGATCAACATTGAAGTAAGTTTGTTTTCTACTCTATATTATTTTGATCATGTGTTTGTCTAGACATATATCAAGAATTTGAGAGATATTAACAACGAGAACTTGGTTTGTCTTCAAGAATGCTGCCTACCTTGCAACAAACAAAGGTCTTGACATTGTTGGCGCCGTCACAACTGCTTTGAGCAATGCCACACTTGATAAGAACTTGACTCAGAAAGTTCTGATCATGTCAAGTGAAAGTTCAGTGCTAGATAAATTCAAAACTATCCCGACTTACCAAAAAGTTCTTCACATTAAGGAACAAGTGGGATTTGTAACGAACGAGACTGCATTGGAAGTCAAGAAGTACGCGGACGCAGTACTTTTACACAAGCATTCAATATATTCAGAATTTCGACAGGAGGGTTTGACTTTCAACCTCACTAACCTTATTGACCGTATGCATTGGGCTAATGTCAGCGTCTACGCTGGAAATGTTATAAATGAATTCCAAGACATTTTCATGGATTTTGGCTCTGATCCTTATCTTCTGATCCATAACCTTATTTACTATGGCGCGGATGGAATTGTCACTCAGTATCCAAGCACTGCAAGTGCTTACAGCCGTAAGTAATCAATGCTTAGATCTAACTGTATGCATTAGGGTAGACTGTCTACGTCACACCCCTAAGCGGGATGTTTTATGCACCAGGTCGGGTACTTTATTACACAATTGAGTCATTTCATATGTTGGTTGCAACAGGAAACTTGTGCACTGGTAATCCGGACGCGTATAAGATACAAGACTTAAATCCAGGGGATGTTATAGCAGTTATGCTTGATCCAAAAGAAGTAGCAGAGTACAAGCCGCCTCCGCCCGTGCATTTTGAGACTAAGAACTTTGTCACTCCACCATTGCCTCCTGTAGCTGATATTGCCAAGGATGACGGCGGTTCTACCTCCAACTCCACGTCCAATGCCAACACGTCCGACGCTCCTTCACCTTCATCTCCACCTCCTCCTGCACAAGCCGCGAGTAGCGCAACAGCTCCCACAATTAATGGTGCTGCTCTCTTCTTTGCAACCATGCTCGGACTAGTATATTATAAAATTTAGGATTTGTTTCTGTTTGTAGAATAAGTATATAGTAGGAATTCAACAACTTATATATAACCGAAAAAATTCTCTTTGACTTATTTTCACAATGTAATTTTACCCGTTGGCTCTACATAGCTCCGCACTAACAAGTTGATTGTCTTCATCTTGGATTTGTTACAACCAGAAGATTTAACGAGCGAATTTAATTAGGTATCATGTAATCTAATCAGTTTATTTTTTTTTGTGTGTGTGTTATATTTAGTTATACAATTATATTTATATAATTAATTGTTTTGCCAAATTTACAGATGAAAGGAGTCATAGTTTTGAATAAGACAAGTGGTTCATGTACGTGCCAACTATGAAATCAATAAAACTTTTTTGATATACCGGTAAATATTAAGTATCTCTATCACAAATAACTACTATTTTTTTTTTTGCAGCTTTACACCATGAAATTGACAATGATATACTAGCCATCCTAAGGAAGACTTATGCTGATCGAATTTTCATACATCTTCTATAAAATACTACTTTCATTCGGCAACAACTTCTTTATATGTATACGGATATAAAAAGAAGAAGGCTACAATTTTTTAAAGAAAAGGCAAAACATCTACACCTGAAGTATTTACAACGATCAGCATTGCTCATATTCACATGTAAATGATATGTTATTGAAACATAAAAAGCAAGAAAACTGTCGAGTTGAATATTTGGTATGACACTCCCCTTTACATAACTAAATTTAGGCTCCCAATTAAGTCGGTATGAATGTCAAAACGCTAAATGTCATCGATGAAATTTTTTCCAAAATGTTGATCGACTTCAAAATCCTTTAAAAACATTATTCCTTCCAAAAGATAATTTTATATTAGATAATTTGTAATATTTAGAATTTTCGACTAACTAATACCAGGAAGTCATGATATAATTTTTAATGAAATGTGAATCCTTCGTTCATTCAAATGAAGGATTTATTAAAGCATTAAAGTGAGTATTGGATACCTGATGGGACATCAAAAAAATGACAACTTAGAACTAAGTTTTTATCGAGAAATGCTCGAGGGAAACTCAATAGATATGTGATTGCCCTTTTACGCTTCTCGGCCGGAATAGCTCTTCTAGCATCAACATGGATTGCGCCTTCTGTATCTGTAACTGTAAGTGCATATGTATACACTAATTTATATGTTGGTTACGTTACTTAAATATCAAACTTTTGTCTATGATAGAATATTAATCTATAATATACGCCTAATCCACATATTGCACGTTGTACTCTTACGCCTAATCCACATATTTTTTAATTGCACGCCTAATCCGAAGCTCTGGCCCTGGAAATGAGTTTGTACTTCAAGTGATTCTAACATTTTTTTTACTAGCTAGGAACTTCAATGAAATACAAGTTTATGGGATCGAGAGTCATGTGTTGTATCTTTGATACGTTTACAGTTCTCTGTGTTTAGGTCTTAGGTCGTCTTTTATATTTTTCGAAAATTACATTAATCTACAATATTCTAATTTTGAACGAAATTGTGATCGGGTCATCCGATTAAAGAAAGAGAGAATTAATCTTTTAATTCTTTAATATTTTGGATGAACTATTTTGAAGTCTACTATGAATTTGCCACTTTAATTTTCCTAAATCTTTTTATGCTTTCAATAATAAAAATAACAATTTTATTTCCTTATAAAGAATTTTAATTGGTACTAATTATAACTCATCGCGTTGGAAAAATATATTGTACGATACCTATCATGTTTATGAGGGTGTTTGGCTAAGCTTATAAACACCTTTTGACTTATCTACGCGTTTGACAAACACTCAAAGTATTTAAAAGCTAAAAGTACTCATAAGTCATAAGTTGGTCATTCCCAACTTATGATTTTTTTAGTTTATAAGCACTTTTAGTTTGACCAAGGCTTTTAGTAGTTTATCCTTAATGATATTTTTAATTCACAAAATATTTTTCCTAAAATAAATTTTCTAACTTTCTCTTCATTCCATATTCGTTGTTCATCTTTTTTTTTTTACAAAGAAACTTTTTAATTTATAATTTTTAAGGGTATTTGAGTCATTTTAACAAAAAAATAACTTATAAGCCTTTTTTCCACCAAACACATCAACGATTTATTATTAGTTTCAGCACGTCTATCCAAACATGTAAATGTTTATTCAAAAAATCACTTTTAGCACTTAAAAATATTTTTCAGCACTTCAAGCTTATCAACTATTTACAATCAGCTAATCCAAACAAGCTCTATTTGTATAGTAACTTTTTTATTGAACTCCACCTTCCTCCGTGGTGTTCGAGTCAGCTTGTGCACGTCTGGACACCAGACAATGCGGGAAGAAATTATTTAATATTATTTGCGACCAATAAAATTTAAACTTGAGATATCATTGTTCTTCTATTGACTACTACATCATACCTTGGGTGCTTTTTAAAATTCAGCCCCTTCTATTTGGCAGGCAAGAACCAAATGATTTGAAAAAGGAAGACAATACCAAGTGCAAAGTGAAGGAGGAGCCAACAAACCCAGATTCTCTTAGAAGGCGTGTAAAGTTTGAACATGTTAAACAAGTAAGTTTTAACTTGATCGTACATTTTTGAAGACTTTGCAAAGTTGCTTTTCTTGTTTTCATTATTCAATCCCTTCTATTTGGCAGGCAAGAACCAAAACTTTTGAGAAAGGAAGAAGATACAAACTGCAAACAATATGTTAAGGCAAGTCAAACCTTGCAGTTAAATTGTTTTCTATTCTCAATGGTGGTGGTGATTGTATTTTTATCTCTGATTGTTTTTCTTTGTTGTCTAGATATAGGGGTGCGTGCCTCTTCACCTTTCATGTATCCCAACAATCTTATGTTGCTAGTTCACCATTACTGCATGTTCTATCTTTCTTCATTTAAGGCATGTCGCATTCTGAATTGTTTGTAGCGGTTAAACTACTAAATATTAAATCAAATACGAGTGTTTCTCAAGTCGACACGAACTTTATGATTGGGCTTATGAAATAACTTAACCTGAATCTAGAGATACCTAATAATTACTATAAGGCAAAAGGATTGACTTCCAAGTTAGAAATCTCCTCAAAGAGAATTTACCTAACTTTGTTTTTATCAACTAATAACGCTATACATTTATTTGTAAAAAAAGTGTACATGGAGCCCTGTCGAGGATCCTTTTATTAGAATCAATTTTGCAAAGAGGAGCCGTCAATGATTGTCAGACATATTCTCTGATGCTCGCCAAAAACATGAGAAGCCTGGTTAGATTGAGCTCCTGAGCCATTTTTTCTTAAGGTCCCCCAGGGAAAGGCCGCTCGAATTTCTGACCAGGGTGCCTCGTTGCACACGTAGTTCAGTGTCCATGGGGACTGCTAGGTGGAATTTTGTAATTATTTAAAGATCTTAGTCTTGTTTTTTCTATTTTACTTGATTTTATTAACTCCTTTTATTTCATTTATAGGATGTTGTGCATAAGAGACCAGAGACTCGTGATGAGGTATTGAAGAAGACCCACACGAAAACTAAAAGTGACAAAAAAGTTTGGGCCGAACCACATGCGGAGATACCTGGGTAAGCTCAAGATTTACTTAAAATTTTTTTTATATTGTTTGTGTTAATTAGTTGGTTGTTGTATAAATAAATATAGTCCCATATGGAATATGAGTAGTGTAGGTATTGTGTATTGTTGTAAATAGGGGTATTTGTATTATTGTTAACATATTAATAATATATTTTCTCCCGTACTTTTTTCACATGGTATCAGAGCTGTGGTGGTGAGACACATCCGGGAACTAGAATACAGAGCAAGAAGTCACCATGCCTCAATTTTTCGGCGACTTTTCAAGGATGTCTTGCGTCATCTTGCTCTCTGTCAGTGTTGTGCAAAATCCAATACTACAACAGGATCCGTCACCATCTCCGACCAAACCTCAGTGAACATCTGCGGCAACATCCTTTTCATGCGTCATCATAAGCTAGGGTTCCAGCGAGCCCATGAGCTCATGTGCCGGCGAGTACGATCACTTTCGGCCATTTTTAGAAAACGTTTCTTCAGAAGAGTTGGGTCGTCTACTCATTCTGGCCCCACCCTTATTTTTTTCGTTTTATTCCGACCACTTTGAGTTTTTTTCGGCGACTACACTGATTTTTTCGGTAGCTACAGCAAATTTTCGGGGACTATATTGTTTCCTTCGTCTGTTTCAGTGGATTACCATTGATTCTCCTTATTTGATAATAATTTGCTAGACCTCTCTTCAATCCAACGATGTCTTTGGGATTTGATTTTTTTGGATCTAAAAATACGGGTTCTGAAAGTTCTAGTCTTATCATTACCTCAGAATCTTTAATGAGAAGTTCAAACTACTTAGCTTGGGTTTCGTCTGTCGAGTTGTGGTGTAAAGGTCAAGGTATTCAAGATCATCTAATCAAAAAGTCTAGGAAAGGATATGAAAAAGCCATAGCACTTTGGGTGAAGATCGATGCTCAGTTATGTAGTACTATGTGGTGATCTATTGATTCCAAGTTGATGCCCTTGTTTTCTTCATTCCAGACATATTATTTTGTTTGGGAAAAGGCTCGCACTGTATGCACTAATGACATATCTCGTTTTTATGATGTGATATTGCGTATGACAAATTTAAAAAAACATGAATTAGATATGTCTACTTACTTGCGACAAGTACAGGCAGTCATGGAGGAATTTGAGAAGCTGATGCCAATTTCTACTAGTGTTAAAAAGCAACAAGAGCAGCAACAGAAGATGTTTCTAGTTCTTACCCTCGTTGGACTTCCTAATGATCCTGATTCAGTACGCGACCAGATTTTGGCTAGTCCGACTGTCCCCACAGTTGATGAATTATTCTCTTGATTACTTTGCCTTGCTACAGCACCAAGTCACCCAGTGATCTCATCACAGACACTTGACTCCTCTGTTCTCGTATCCCAGACAGTGGACAATCGGACATCTCAAACTATAGAGAATAGACGAAGAGGAGGTCGTTTTGAAAGATCTAGACCCAAGTATTCTTATTGTCACAAATTTGGTGTTCTTATTGTCACAAATTTGGACACACTCGTGAAGTGTGTTATTCCTTACATGGTCGTCCACCCAAAAATGCTTATGTTGCCCGACCAAGACTACATGTAACCAGGGATTTTGTTTATCGGAAGGGGAATATAATGAGTTCCTTTAGTATCGAGCAAGTAAGGAGACATCTCCACAAGTAGCCTCGATTGCTCAGACTGATACTTCTATTGCTGGTAATTCCTTCAGTGTAGTATCTTGGACCATGGGTCATGGACTCAGGCGCTTCTGATCATTTCTCTGATAATAAATCACTTTTGTCGAATATTGTATATTCACAGTCTCTTCCCACTGTTATTTCAGCCAATGAGTGTCAAACTAAAGCAAAAAGAGTTGGACCAGCTAATCCCTTATCTTCTGTCACTCTAGATTCCGTTCTTTATGTCCCTGCTTATCCTTTTAGTCTTGCATCTGTTAGTCGTTTGACTCGTGCCCTCCATTGTGGTATATATTTTATTGATGATTCTATTATTATGCAGGACCGCAGTACAGGACAGACGATTGACATAGAGCGTGAATCAAAAACGTTTAGGACACCCGAGTTTATCCAAACTTCAGAAGATGGTGCCTAGTATATCTAGTTTGTCTACATTAGATTGTGCGTCGTGTCATCTTGGAAAATATACACGGGCCTCTTTTCCGCGTAGTGTTGAGTGTCATGCAAAGTTTGTTTTCTCTTTAGTTCATTCTAATATATGGGGTCCTAGTAGAGTTAGTTCAACCATGGGATTTCATTATTTTGTTAGTTTTATTGATGATTATTCAAGATGTACTTGGCTTTTCTTAATGAAAGATCATTTTGAGTTATTTTCTATATTCTACAATTTTTGTGCTGAAATCAAAAATCAATTGGTGTTTCTATTGGCACTTTTCGCAGTGATAATACCTTAGAATATTTATCCTCTTAGTTTCAACAGTTTATGACTTCGCAAGGAATTATTCATCAGACATTTTGTCCTTATACCCCCAGCAAAATGGGGTCGCAGAGAGAAAGAATAGGCACCTTATTGAGACTGCTCGCACAGCTTGTTATTTGATTAATCAGATGCCTCCATCTCCCATCCAGGATCAGATTCTGTATTCAGTATTGTTTCCCCTGTCACCCTTATACTCTCTTCCTCATCTTATTTTTGGGAGCATATATTTCGTTCATAACTTAGCCCCTGAGAAAGATAAGTTAGCTCCTCATGATTTGAAGTGTGTCTTCCTTGGTTATTCTCGTGTTCAGAAGGGATATCGTTGTTATTCATCTTATCTTCGTAGGTACCTTATGCCGGTTGACGTCATATTTTTTGAGTCTAAAACTTTCTTTACCTCTTATGACCACCATGATATATCTGAGGTCTTACCTATACCGACCTTTGAGGAGTTTACTATAGCTCCTCATTCACCTTCAGCCACATAAGTCTTACCATACCAACCGTTGAGGAGTCTAGTGTTTCTCTTCCTAGATCCCCAACCTCGAGAACACCACTCTTGGCTTATCATCGTCGTCCGCGCCCAGCATCAGGTCCAGCTGATTCTCGTCCTACACCCGACCCTGCTACTATTGCGAACTTGTCTCTTTCTAGTACACCGATTGCACTTCAAAAAGGTATACATACCACACTTAATCCTAATCCCCATTATGTCGGTTTACGTTATCATCGTCTTTTATCCCCCCCATTATGCTTTTATATCTTCTTTGTCCTCTGTTTCCATCCCTAAGCTACAGGTGAAGCGTTGTCTCATCTAGGATGGCGACATGCTATGAATGACGAGATGTCTGCTTTACACACGAGTGGTGATGTCTCCCAAACTCACACCACTAATTTAGGTCGTGAGGCGGTCGATGCAATAATAAAAACCCAACGCGAATCGGGGTCGATTCCACAGGGAGCTTGATGTGGGATTAGGTATATACCTAGTGTGAATGTATGACGTGCCTAAGATTACACTTCCACATTTTCAATTGTTATTTCTACTTCTACTTTTACGCTAATGCTTGTAATTGTAAAGCTAAGAGACAATGTTTTTGGTTTTGGTTGTTTTTCAAGTTATAAAAGGTCTAGAGTTGCGACTTCCGCCTAGTTATTTACCTAACGGATTTAGAGCTTTAGGGCATGTTTGGTTGATCGGGATACAATATAGCAATCATACTCAATTACTCACTCTATACCTCTCGGTAGTTTGAGTGATTTTGCCCAATTTGGCTTTCTCAAGTTCAAATGGGTATCTCACGAATCAAGTGATAAATGCTCAAGTCGGGTCTTACTATCTCTAGATTCGACCCTTTAATTAGGGCTATCAATTTCTTGAGTTCATCCCAAATTCTTGTTAGCCAAGTTTTCCTAGACTTAGTCTCACTTCCTCAAGTAAAGACTAAGTCAATTAGGCATGAATCAACATTTGCAACCATCAATTCTCAAATTCAAGCAAGAACTAGGCTAAATATCATATACACAATCATAAATAAGCCCTAAATCAATCATCAATTAAGTACACATACTAGGATTGGGTCACAACCCTAGCTAAGGGTTTAGCTACTCATGAAAAATGAAGAAATTAAAGAATAAACTAAGATAAAATGCATAATAATTGATTAAGGAAAGAAAATCTAATGTTTAAATGCTAAACTAATACAAAGTTACCTAATACAGTAAATAAAAACAGCTCTCTGTGTTCAGGTGCACCAAACTTAACCTAAAAATGACAAAAAGATCTATTTATACCCAGTTAAAAATATCTGATAAAATTGCCCCTGCGAAGGTTGTGCGGCCGCACGAATATGTATGCGGTCCGCACTTTGAGATTGACTAGCCAGGTTGACTTCTACGGTCGCATAAAAGTGAGATGCGGCCGCACTTCCTCTAATTGTGCGGACTGCACATTTCTGAGTGCGGCCGCACTCTTGCTCTTGGACCGGGTCTAGGTTTCATTCTGCAGACCACACTTTTATGAGTGCGGCTGCATTTTGGCATCCTGCGGCCGCACAATAATAGTGCCGTCCGCACATCTTCAAGCTCCCAAACTACAGTCTCTGAACCTAGTCTTCTGCAGCCGCACAATAATTGTACGGTCCGCACTCTGTGAAGAAATTCTATCAGTGCATCTTCAGAGTTTGCGGCCGCACACAGTATTGTGCGGCCGCATTGTAGCCTTTTTGCTTTGTTTTGGTTCTTGTCCAATTTTTACTCATTTTTGTGTTGATTTTTACTTCTTTGGCTCGTTTCCCAATATTCCTGCAAGAAATCACATTTCATTAGTTCTCGGGAATACTTTTAAGCATTTTTGAGCTAAACGTAAGTAAAAGAGAGCAAATAAGCGGTCAAAATCCCTACTTATCAACTCCCTCAAACTTAAGCTTTTGCTTGTCCTCAAGAAATTAAGGCAATTTCCCACCTCCATTAGAAAATGGCTATTTTAGTTGGCCTAAGTTGAATCAAACACAAATCAATTGGGACCAACAATTACCCACACGCTCATGAATAATTATCAAGCTTATGATTTGAATGTTAAAACACAAATGGCTCTAATGTGACACTTGAGTATCAAGGGTTGACTTTGTTTATCAAGGAAGCTCTCACTTTCATGCATGACACCCAAACTCCTCCTCCTATACTCTCCGGAAGCTCATCTCACTCACGAATGAAGAATTCAATTCAATGACTCGAGAAAGATTTGCTCATCGCTCTCAAAAGAATGTCACAAGCCCGGCTCTAAGTACCATATGCTTGCCCCTCATGTGGATCACATCTAATATAATCTCGCTTGGCTTGAAATCACGTAGGGATTTTTTTGGCATGTAATTAAGGCTTTTGGACTAAGGAGGGAAATATCGGAATGGAATTGGTTCATCTTTCCTTTAGCACTTCATATTCTCTTTTTGGCTCTTACTTTGCCGACTCTTTGAGTCATTTTTTATTCCCTTAGGGGGATTAGAGAGACTTGACATCACTCTTTCTTTGTCATGCTATTCATACTTTCCTTCTTTGTTATCTCCATGATTTGAACTTTTGCTTTCTTTTGCATCTTTTCAACCCTTTCACATTATTCACTTTCTTTTTGTGTTTTTCTTTTGTTCTTCCTTTCTCTTTCTTTGCCTTTCATTTTCTTCATTTCTTTTCTATTTTTGTTCCTTGAGACCATCTTTAAACCCCTCGTCTCTCCCCCAAACTTATGTTTTTTCCATTTGAATCACACGAGTGCTAAAGAAAGTTCGGGTGCCAAGAGAGAGTCACTATAAAACGGGTAAAGGCTTGTAATGTGGTTATCGAATAAAACGTATTTAGGCTCAAAAGGGTTTACTAAGGATGATATCATTGGTGGGCCATGAAAGGTTTCAAAACGGGTCAAGGAAAGCCTACAATCACTTCTCAAGCGAGGCTAACGTAGAATTTCGCCTAGAAACACATTCGGGGCAAGTTCTAGACCACTCGCACGGGTACTTGGACTTGTAACAAAATACCTCACCTCTCACACAACCGGATTGACAAAGAGAATCGAGTCGAGGGCCCACAACAACTGTATTCAAGATTGAAAATCGCTAATGATTCAACTAAACCACCCGATGATTGCCACAAAATCAACACAAGAGTCACAAGGTCACTAACTAGGGCTATTTCTTTACAAAAACTTATTTTTAACCATAAGCGCGTAGTTAAGTGTGTTGGTACCAAACGAAGCATGCTTGACCCTTATTTATTCATTAATACTACTTGTTTCTACCTAATCATCAAAATCTGACTCGATCCCTTAAGAAGGTTGTCACGCCATCCATCGTTGGGAAGAGTCACCCGGTTCAATATGTGAATAACTACCAAGGGCAAAGGAACAACTCTCAAGGCCCGAATCACCAACAATGGCGGTCTCAAGGAAATCAAGGAAATAGGAACAATCAAAACCACCAAAGCAATTGGAGTGGTGGTACCAACAATCAAAGTAATTGGAAAAATAACAATAATCAAGGCAATTGGAACAATCAAGGCAATTGGGGTGGCAACAGTCAAGGATATTGGGGAGGCAACAACCAAGGGGTGTGGAACGGTAACCAAGGGAATCGGGGGCCGGGCTCTCAAAGGCCCCCGATGTATCAACAACCAAACAACCCGCCTCCTTATCCGTATCAAGGTTCTAGTTCTTCAAAAATATGTTCAAACAAATTATGGAGAAAAATGCCAACTCCGATGCTCAATTAGCCTCTCACAACACTTTAATCCGCAATTTGGAAGTTCAATTGGGGCAAATCTTGCAAGCTTTAAACACTTGTCCTAATGGGTCACTGCCTAGTGATACGGTGGTAAACCCGAAGGGTGGGAACAATACGGGACATGCCATGGCCATAATAACAAGGAGTGGAAGAGGTGGAGATGCAACCACCTCAAATCAAAGAAGAATTATGGATGGTGATGTAGTGGTTCAAGAAGATAAGATTCCAAGCAATGTGGTTCAAGCTAATGAAGAAGTGAGAATTGATATTGATGAGAATGTGGAGGAGACCCAAGAAGAAGTGAACCCGTCTAGGGAACAAGTATCAGTGTTGTGCAAAATCTAACACTACCACAAGATCCGTCACCATATGGCGACCAAACCTCACTGAACATCTCTAGCAGCAGCATTCTCACGCATCGTCAGAAGTAAGGGTTCCGGTGAGCGCGCGAGCTCATGCGCCTACTACCACTTCCGACCATTTTTAGAAAAGATTTCTTCAGGACAATTGGGTCGTCTACTAATTTTGACCCCACCCTTACTATTTTCGTTTTATTCCAACCACTTTGAGTTTTTTCCGGCGACTACACTGATTGTTTTGGTAGCTATAGTAAATTTTTTTGGGGACTACAATGTTTCCTTCGTCTATTTCAGTGGATTGCAATTGATTCTCCTTATTTGGTAATAATTTGCTAGACCTCTATTCAATCCAACGATGTCTTTGGGATTTGATATTTTTGGGTCTAAAAATACGGGTTCTGAAAGTTCTAGTGTTATGATTACCTCGGAATCTTTAATGGGAAGTTCAAATTACTTAGCTTGGGATTCGTCTGTACAATTGTGGTGTAAAGGTCAAGGTATTCAAGATCATCTAATCAAAAAGTCTAGCAAAGGAGATGAAAATGCCATAGCACTTTGGGTGAAGATCGATGCTCAGTTATGTAGTATTATGTGGCGATCTATTGATTCCAAGTTGATGCCCTTATTTTGTCCATTCCAGACATATTATTTGGTTTGGGAAAAGGCTCGCACTTTATACACTAATGACATATATCATTTTTATGATGTGATATCACGGATGATAAATTTAAAGAAATACGAATTAGATATGTCTACTTACTTGTGACAAGTACAGGCAATCATGGAGGAATTTGAGAAGCTGATGCCAGTTTCTACTAGTGTTGAAAAGCAACAAGAGCAGCAACATAAGATGTTTCTAGTTATTACCCTCGATGGACTCCCTAATGATCCTGATTCAGTACGCGACCAGATTTTGGCTAGTCCGACTGTTCCCATAGTTGATGAATTATTCTCTCGATTACTTTGCCTTGCTGCAACACCAAGTCACCCAGTAATCTCATCACAGATACTTGACTCCTCTGTTCTCGCATCCCAAACAGTGGACAATCGGACATCTCAAACTATGGAGAATAGACGAAGAGGAGGTCATTTTGGAAGATCTAGACCCAAGTGTTCTTATTGTCAAAATTTTGGACATACTCGTGAAGTGTGTTATTCCTTACATGGTCGTCCACCCAAAAATGCTTATGTTGCCATACCAAGACTACATGTAAACCAAGGATTTTGTTTATCAGAAGGGGAATATATTGAGTTCCTTTAGTATCGAGCAAGTAAGCAGACATCTCCACAAGTAGCCTCGGTTGCTCAGACTGATACTTCTATTGCTGGTAATTCCTTTGCTTGTGTTTTCCAGTTTAGTACTCTTGGACCCTGGGTTATGGACTCAGGCGCTTTTGATCATATCTCTGATAATAAATCACTTTTGTTGAATATTGTATATTCACAGTATCTTCCCACTATTATTTTAGCCAATGGGTGTCAAACTAAAGCAAAAGGAGTTGGACCAGCTAATCCCTTATCTTCTGTCGCTCTAGATTCCGTTCTTTATGTCCCTAGTTGTCCTTCTAGTCTTGCATCTATTAGTCATTTGACTCGTGCCCTCCATTTTGGTATATATTTTATTTATGATTATGTTATTATGCAGGACCGCGGTACAGGACAGATGATTGACATAAGGCGTGAATCAGAAAGCCTCTACTACCTTAACTCACTTAATCCTTCCACAACATGTCTAGTTACATATCCTCCAAACCCAATTCACAGACGTTTAGGATATCTGAGTTTATCCAAGCTTCAGAGGATGGTGCCTAGTTTATCTAGTTTGTCTACATTAGATTGTGAGTCGTGTCATCTTGGGAAACATACCCGAGCCTCCTTTCCGCGTAGTGTTGAGAGTCATACAGAGTTTGTTTTCTCTTTAGTTCATTATGATATATGGGGTCCTAGTAGAGTCAGTTCAACCTTGGTATTTTGTTATTTTATTTGTTTTATTGATGATTATTCAAGATGTACTTCACACTTTGGTGTTTCTATTGGCACTTTTCGCAGTGATAATGCCTTAGAATATTTATCCTTTCAGTTTCAGCTGTTTATGACTTCGCAAGGAATTATTCATCAGACATCTTATCCTTATACCCCTCAACAAAATTGGGTCACAGAGAGAAAGAATAGGCACCTTATTGAGACTGCTCGCATACTTCTCATTGAATCTCGTATTCCGTTGCATTTTTGGGACGATGCCGTTCTCACAACTTGTTATTTGATTAATCGGATGCCTTTATCTCCCATCTAGGATCAGATTCCGTATTCAGTATTATTTCCCCAGTCACCTTTATACTCTCTTCCCCCTCTTGTTTTTGGGAGCATATGTTTCGTTCATAACTTAGCCACTGAGAAAGATCAGTTAACTCCTCATGCTCTCAAGTGTGTCTTCCTTGGTTATTCTCCTGTTCAGAAGGGATATCGTTGTTATTCATCCGATCTTCGTAGGTACCTTATGTCAGTTGACATCATATTTTTTGAGTCTAAACCTTTCTTTACCTCTTCTGACCATCATGATATATCTGAGGTCTTACTCATACTGACCTTTGAGGAGTTTACTACTATATCTCCTCATTCACCTTCAACCATATAAGTCTTACCCATACCTACCGCTGAGGAGTCTAGTGTTTCTCCTACTAGATCCGCAACCACAAGAACACCACTCTTGACTTATCATCGTCGTCTGCGCCCAGCATCAGGCCCAGCTGATTCTCGTCCTACACCTGACCCTGCTCCTACTGCGAACTTGTTTCTTTCTAGTACACCGATTGCACTTCGAAAAGGTATACAAACCACACTTAATCCTAATCCCTATTATGTTGGTTTAAGTTATCATTGTTATTCATCCCCCCATTATGCTTTTATATTTTCTTTGACCTCTGTTTCCATCCCTAAGTTTACAGGTGAAGGGTTGTCTCATCCAGAATGGCGACAGGCTATGATTGACGAGATGTCTGCTTTACATACGAGTGGTACTTTGGAGCTTGTTTCTATTGCTTCTGGTAAATCTACTGTTGGTTGTCATTGGATTTATGCAGTCAAAGTTGGTCCGGATGGCCAGGTTGATCGACTTAAAGCCCGTCTTGTTGCCAAAGAATATACTTAGATATTTGGGCTTGATTACAGTGATACTTTCTCTCCCATGGCTAAAATAGCATCAGTCCACCTTTTTCTATCAATGGTTGTTGTTCGCCATTGGCCTCTCTATCAGCTGGACATTAAGAATATTTTTATTTATGGTGACCTTGAGGGTGAAGTTTATATGGAGCAACCACCTAGTGTTTTTGCTCAGGGGGAGTCCCGTGTCCTTGTATGTCACTTGCGCCGGTTACTTTATGGTCTAAAGTAGTCTCCTCGAACCTAGTTTGGTAAGTTCAACGCAGTTATCTAGGAGTATTGCATGACTCGTAGTGAAACTGATCACTCTGTGTTTTATCGGCATTCTGCTTCAAGTCTTTGTATTTATCTGGTGGTCTATGTTGACGATATTTTTATTATTGGCAGTGATCAGGATGGTATTACCAATCTGAAGCAACATCTCTTCCAACACTTCCAAACTAAGGATTTAGGTAGATTAAAGTACTTTCTAGGTATTTAGGTTGCTCAGTCTAGCTCAGGTATTGTTATTTCACAAAAAAATATGCTTTAGACATTCTTGAGGAGATAGGAATGATGTGTTGCAGACCTGTTGACACTCCGATGGATCTGAATTCTAAACTTCTGCCAAGACAGGGGGAGCTGCTTAATGACCATGCAAGATATAGGCGGCTGGTTGATAAATTAAATTATCTCACACTGACTTGACCCGATATTTCTTTTCATATGAGTGTTGTAAGTCAATTTATGGATTCTCTCTGTGATAGTCATTAGGATGCAACTATCCACATGCTTCGGTATATAAAATCGGCTCCAGGAAAAGGGTTATTGTCTGAGAATCGAGGTCATGAGCAGATCGTTGGATACTCAGATGCTGATTGGGTAGGATTACCTTTTGATAGACGTTCTACGTCTGGATATTGTATTTTAGTAGGAGGCAATTTGGTGTATTGGAGAGCAAGAAACAAAATGTAGTTGCTCGGTCTAATGCAGAAGAAGAATATCTAGCAATGACTATGGCAACATGTGAGCTAGCCTGGATCAAACAATTGCTCAAAGAGTTAAAATTTGGTGAAATCAGTCGGATAGAACTTGTGTGCGATAATCAGCCCGCCCTTCATATTGTATCAAATTCGGTGTTCCATGAGAGAACTAAATACATTGAGATTGGTTGTCACTTTGTTAGGAAAAATATACTCTCAGGAGAGATTGCTACAATATTTGTGAAGTTGAATGATCAGCTTGCAGATATTCTCACCAAGTCCCTCACCGGTCCTCGTATTGGTTATATATATAACAAGCTCAGTACATATAATTTGTATGCAACAGCGTGAGGGGGAGTGTTAGTTAGTTAGTTATTGTGTAAATAAGCATAGTCCTACATGGAATAGGAGTAGTGTAGGTATTGTGTATTGTTATAAATAGGGGTTCTTGTATTATAGTTAACGTATCAATAATATATTTTCTCCCGTACTTTCTCACGATTTATTTATATACTCAATTTTATTTTAAATGTAGACTTGTTATAAACAATTTTTGTAGGACACTTTTTGTCACACCCCGAACCTGGGACGAGACCGGCACTCGGTGCCTCACCTAACCTAGCGTACCAACTTGAGACTAAGGGACTCTGAACATATAATATCATAATTTTGCCATAGGGCTACATTGCAAGCCAATTTGCGAAGCAAAATATAAAACTGAACGAAAACTAGAGCTGACTAAACATCAATATAAAGCTGGGCCGACAAGGCCGTCATAACTACTATAGCTGACAGACCAACAAAATATACATACCAAGCCTACAAGCCCAATATACTGCATTAACTGATATGATATGTCTACAAGCGTCTACTGATGGATGTATTGTGATCGGACAAGGCCCCGACCTACCCATAACATATATACATACATACAAAAGATGTACACGAAACCCTAGACCCAACAACTCCGAAGGACGTGGAGCTTACCGATCAGGCTGAACTCGGGAAACACCTACTGAGGAGGTCTACCTGTCTATCTATCTGAACCTGCACGCATGAAATGCAGCGTCCCCAGAAAAGGAACGTCAGTACGAAATAATGTACCGAGTATGTAAGGCAATAACATAACTGAAAGCTGAAACTGAACTGATAATATAACTGAAAGTAAGTGGGAGTCAAAGATGATATGGAGATATACTTACCTGCTGATATTGACTCAACTCCTTCAATATAATAAGTAAAATAAATGTCTGGCCCTATAAGGCTCGGTACGTATAACTGCTCGGTCGTAGTAGGCTCGCTCATAGGCGCTCGACCATACTAGGCTTTGTATCTCGGCCATCCTGGGCTCGCTTATAGGCGCTCGACCACAGTAGGCTCTGTATATAACTTATCATCTGATCAGAGGTTGCCCAATAGGGGCCTTCCCACCGATTATGGCTCGATGGTGGTGAAAATACTGTAATACTGTATATATATATAGACCCTCTGCTCTCTTGACTGGAAGAAGACAATACTCAATTGAATATAAATTCCCGATAAGGTAGAATGCGGTAACTTATGAGAGTAGGATAATGTATATAAATTCGGGAGTATGAACTTCTCTTTATGCCTCGTTATCAAACACATGTAGTTACGATATCATGCCAAAATGAAGGAAGGGCTTAGCCTTGACATACCTTATCACAATCTTTCCAATCACTATATTGAACTCGCCTCTTCGCACCTTAATCTACAATAAAGATAATAACACTATCATTAAGTTACGAAAGGTACAACTATCGCACAACAAACGATAAGCTTATTTTGTATTAAAACGGGCAGCATCTCCCCTATAATCCTTACTTTCTCCAAATTCAAGATAGCACCAACAACACAAGAACGCAACAATAACAACATATATACATTATTTTTCAACCTTATATACACCACAAAATACTACAAAACAGCACAACACACCCCAATCTTTTCATACACAAAACGACCACTGTAGTAGTGTCAAACAACCCGAAAATGTTACAACGAATGACCAGCCCACCACCCTGCATTTATGTGGTATTTCTCCACACCCTTCCTCAAAAACTAAACAAAATAGTAGTAAAACACGCAGCCTAACAGCAACACAAAACTATCCACAAAACAGTTCGCTACAAGTGAATAACTCGAACTCACGACTTTCGATCACCGTCCCGTGAGTTATTACAAATATAGAACGACTTACTATGCATTTAAAGCAGAAAAAAATGGATGAAAGAGAGCAGTAAACTTACCTTATTTGTTGGATAACTCAGATTCTATATTGGTTCTTCAAACTCTAGGGTTTACCTCCAATTAGAACTTGAAAGGGAGAGAAAATCAATTGGGGTTTGTGGGCAAATATTGGGAGGATTTTTGCAGAGCTTATATCTAGTTATTATGACCTATTATCAGTCTAATATATCAAGAAAACAGGCCTTTAAAAGGCCTCTTTGGACGACCCGAACTGGCCCATTTTTGGAATCTCATTTAAGCAAGTAGGTGACACACCTACTTGTCACCTAGCAGTCTGTGCAGTCTCGAAAAAATGCCCATATATCTATACTCTGATATTGTATTGACAAAAGGTTTAATGCGTTAGAAAATAGACTTATAGATCTTCAATTTGATGGGTGGAACACCCCACAACTCTAAGTATATTGGGAGAAAATAGCAGTTACATTTGACCCAAAGTTTCAGTAAAACTTATGAACGTAACTTGTGATGACTTTCATCGACTTTTGTTCCATAACTCGCTTGACTTCAAAACATAACACACGACTATCATACGACTAAAATAACTCATAACATAACCTCTTTATCATATTAAGCACCCTAGTCTCACCCCAAAAGTACATGTTATAACATTCTCAACTTGTCAACTTTCGACGAAATATTATTTTCTTCAATTCCTTTAGCTTCTGAACCTTCCAACCCTCTTGGTACTTGTTGTTCATGATCTTCAATATTTGTAACCTCCGAGGTAACATGATTAAATAACTTTATATATTTTCAAAGATGATCTCATTTTTTTTCCAATATTAGTTTGCTCACGACGCACTTTTACGTACGAAAATATAGGGTGTAACACTTTTTGGTTGAATGCAATTGACATCGTTTATAAAGGGAGAGCGTATGACCTTTCCCCTGAGTGTAACTTTCACCGCCTCCAGTGTAGATTGCAAGGTATAGACTTCCGCCATCTTGTCAAATGATCAACTTGAGGAGATACGACGGGTGCTTCAGGAACTTGCTAGGAATTACGCGGAGGTTCGAGCAATAAGCATGCAGGAATAGCGACTTAGGACCGCACTTGAGTCACAGGTGGACAAGTCTAAGAATGACATCGAACAACTCAAGGCTCAAGTGAAGAACTTAATCGGACTTGTCAGGTCTTTGGCCCAAGGCCCAATGTATTTTTATGAAGAGGATAAAAATGATAGAAAGGGTGAACATGATGAAGAGGATGGAAAGGAGGGTGGAGAGGATGGAGAGGATGAGGAAGAGTATTAGGTGCCAATTTTCATTTTAGTTATTTGTTGAATATTGAATATTACACGTTTGTTTTGATTTATTTTGAAGTCTGGTTGAATTTTTTGGATGTGTTTTAGTTTGATGTTGAATTTTGAATATTACATGATTGTTTTGAATGATTTTGAAGTTTGATTGGATTTTGATTATGTTTGATTGGATAATTTTGAAGTTTGCTTGGATTCTTTTGATGTTTGATAGGATAAATTTGAAGTTTGGATTGTTCTGAAGTTTTATAATGGGTGAATTATTGTATATTGTGGTTGGATTGTTATCTCTATTGAGGAGCGAATCTTCTGTTTGGCAGGTGGTGCACCAAAAATAGGCATTGCCTGTCAAATGTACACCAGAAATAACGAGGGACTTACCGATGGACTCCCTCAAAAATATTGCTCATTTGTCAACCCAAATTTTCAGCCTACCGAAAAATTTTCTCGGTATGTTCAAAGTAATATTTTATATTTCATTTAACTTATCGACATATGTCTCTCGAACTATAAAAATTTTCAATTTTTATATGTTTATAAACATCGAGAGACTCCATCATTATTTTTAAATTATTATATTTAATACATTTACAAAACCGACGAATAACTCCCGATATTAATATTATTAATATTATATAATTTAATAATATACTGAGAGACGTGCATCATATATATTTTCTCCAAACATTGTATCAGATATTTAACTGATGCGTGTGCGATAGGGTTTATCGATATTTATCGAGAGACTCTATCGGTTGAGTTTACTGAGGATCGATTTACCTACAAACATTGTATCGACGATGTGTTGCGGGTAAAGCCTTGTTACGGAATGACGTCCCTCTATAATTAAATTTGTAGTAGTGACACCACGTGGCTTGGGAAATTTTGCATTTTGCTTTAACAATATTGATATCTTTCTTTGGGATGATTGACTAAATCCTTTATTTCTGAGTTGAAGCTGTGATTGTTCACTATTTGACACATTTTCAGTTCAAATATGAGAAGAGACAAGCAATTAATGAGAATGTCAGAATATATATGCATCGTCTCCATATGTTCTGGCAAAGTACGATAAGGTCTCGTTTGGTACGAGGATAAGGAATGATTAATTTTAGGATTAAATTTAAAATAAGTTTATTCCACGTTTGGTTGGGATAAAATCGTGGTATAACTAATTCCTGAATTAGTTATTTCGGGATTGTAGTATTTTTTTTATTCACATAGGAGGATGAGATAACTTATTTCCCAACCAAATAACTCCTAAGGTGTATATTTGGGCATTAGATGATGTTGCACTATATTTCTGTTTTTCTCCACTTGTGTACAACGCCTTTTAGTGTGATATTATTATTGACTAAATAAATAATTGCTAAGCTCTAGAACGATTGATAGGACAGAAAAGGGCCAAAATTACCTTTGGAGTATTAGATTTAGAGCTTGTTTGGCCAAGCTTGTCATGATCCAATTTCTCCTATAGGTCGTTATTGCGTCCAACGTCGCCGCTAGGCAAGCCAACGGTGATCTAACCATGTAATTGTTCCTTTTTAATAATTCCAAAGTAGTTGAATTTTATTTATTAAAAAAATAACGAGTAGAAGATTTAATAAAATAAGGCGAAAACCAATGTATGAGCAAATGCAGTGAAATAAACGCCCAAAAACCATAAAGTTTACTAGCATGTGTTCCAAGACCTGGTGTCACAAGTGTATGAGCAACTAGTAGAATATATAAAACTCTACACTATTGTCTGAAATAGAGTAGACAGAAAATAAATGCAAAAGAGAGAGAATCTAGGTGTTGCAGAATGGACTCAGAAGAGCAACTCACCACTAGGCCTCGGGGTAACGGGGTGTGTGCCGGAATGACTGCCAGATGCACCAACCTCAGATCCTGCACGATTAGTGCAGAAGTGTAGCGTGAGTACATTAACAATATGTACTCAGTAAGTATCCAGTCTAACCTCGAAGAAGTAGTGACGAGGGGTCGACATCGACACTTACTATGGGCTAACAATAAAATACATAAATGCTAAATAGACATAGAATATGTGAATAATAATATTAACACAATGACAACAGTGATTGAATAATCCTTTAACTAATAATAAACTCCAAGAGTCTTCCATTAGCACATACTAATTCCAAATAAATTTCCAAACAAACAAATAAATTATAATCTCTCAATTCATGAAAAATAATATCAAGTATGTTCACTCTTCAAGCATTAACACACACAATTTATGTCGAGGTCGTACGGCTCGATCCAGAATAATGTGTACACTGTCGAAGGTCGAGCGGCACGAACTATAGATGCATCTATTATATTGTCGAGGCGTTCGGCTCGCTCCAGAAGAAGAGAGGATATATTATGAACATCCAATTTAAAAGCTATTATAAGGCTAATACACAAAGAAGTACAATTGCTATTAACGGTCAAGTAACCCGCCATAATTCAAGTAAGTGAAATTCGGTCATTACAAATCCTTTATCAAGTTTCAATATAATTTAGGCACTTTAGTTAATAAGTAGGGTGTAAACATTATAAGTATTTAATGATTTGGGTCCTAAACTACCTGGACTTAAACATAATTAGTAGCTACGCACGGACTCTCATCACCTCGTGCATACTTAACCCCTCACAATTAGAAACAAATAGTAATTTAAATCACCTATGGGGTAAATTCCATCTTACAAGGTTAGGCAAGAGACTTACCTCGTCTCAAAGCTCACTTTTCGATCACAAATTCACTCTAAGGACTCAACATGGTGCCGAACAATACGAAGCTAGCCAAATATTATATAAAATAATCAATATATGCTTAAAAGTTAATAATTTAGCTATTAGAATAATTACCCAACCCAAATTGGAAGATTTTTAAAATTTACTCCCGGGCCCACGTGCCCGGATTCCGAAAATTTTCAAGATAATTATTACCCATAATCTCACGAACTCAAATATATAATCTTCACCAAATTTCAAAACCATTTTCGTGGTTAAATCCCATTTTTATCAAAGCCTGGGTTTTTCAACTAAATCCTTGATTTTTTGCACAATTTTTCGTGTTAAAATCTACCCATAATCGCCTGTATTAAACTCACATTAGGTAGGAATTACTTACCTTCAATAGCTAGGTGGAAGCCCCTCTCCAAGAAGCTCCAAAATCGCCCATGAGATGAAAGAAATGAGCTAATATTGCCTACGTCCCGACATTAAAAGACCTCATTGCCTCCAGCGATTCCGCTTCTGCGGACCTTGGGTCAAACCTGCGATGCTGCTTCTGCAGACAAAGGTCCACTTCTGCGGAAGATACCCAGCCCAGCTTTGGGCGCACCTGCTGAAGGGCACCGTACCTGCGAGCCCCCTTCTGCAGCTTGCCTCTCGCACCTACGACCCAGGCCTGGACGACCCCTTATCGCACCTGCGGTTCCTTCATCGCAGAAGTGAGGCCGCTTCTGCGGAAATTCCTCCGCTTATGCGGGCCACAGACCCCTTGTCCAAAACTGCATCTGCATTCAAAATCTTGTACCAGTGGCCAAAATCTCGCAAGTGCGTACGCACCAGAACTGGTGCACCAACAGTCCCCTAAGCCTATTTCCAAGTTCGATTTCCAATCTGATCCACATCCGAGGCCCCCGGTGTCACGATCCAAAACCTAACCCGTCGTGATGTCGCCTATCATGATACTAGGCAAGCCGACATTTCCAAAACACTTTCAACATTTAACAGAAATTAATTAAGATATTTAAAATAACTGAAGTTTTTCATCAAAACGGGGTAAAACCCAAAACATAAGTGCAGAAAAATAGCCCGACATCGGGGTGTCACTGAGTCATGAGCATCTAGATATCTAGTCTATTGCAAATAGTGTCTAAGTATCAATACAGAAAAGAGAGAAAACATAGAATGAGAGACAAGGTCTGCGGACGCCGGCAGCTACCTCGTAGTCTCCGATACTCGATCGCGCATGAACTCAACGACCTCCGTGATCAAACACACCTGGATCTGCACATGAAGTGCAGGGTGTAGCATGAGTACAACCAACTCAGCAAGTAACAGAAATAAATAAGAAACTGAGA
The DNA here is from genome assembly GCF_000390325.3 of Nicotiana tomentosiformis. NCBI lineage: Eukaryota > Viridiplantae > Streptophyta > Magnoliopsida > Solanales > Solanaceae > Nicotiana > Nicotiana tomentosiformis. The sequence goes on from NC_090822.1 coordinate 9,971,544, forward strand.
AGGTAGTGACGAGCTATACAAATACAGTTCATTTTCAATAATTCCAGCAAAGAGTAGACATGCTTTCAAATCCTGCAGTTCAAGTCAAATCAGTTTATACAGTTACAGTGCAAGTAATCCGGATATAGGATCATGCATAAATTTCACAACAATGATGATAGCAACTAAGTGCATCAATAAAGGAAAAGCAAGTACAGTTCCTCAGGGCAACAGACACTCAACTCGTCATAATAGCTCAATCACTCGGCTCTCAGCCCTTAGTACTCACACTCAATAGGTACCTGCGCTCACTGGGGGTGTACAGACTCTGGAGGGGCTCCTTCCACCCCAAGTGCTATATCGTTGCGGCATGCAGCCCGACCCAATCATATAAGTAGCCATAAGGCTCGTTGCGGCGTGCAACCCGATCCACAGTCCATAAATATCCATAAGGCTCGTTGCGGCGTGCAACCCGATTCATATACCCTCACATAGTTCACAGCTCGGCACTCAGGCCCTACCTCAGTCACTAACCTCTCCAGCTCCTCGGGCTCACATAATATCATAATAATCATTCCAAACAGAGAATACAACAAGTATTAACAATAAATGAGAGGTAACAGAGATATAACACACAAGTAAGACTATGAGTAAGTACAAGACAACAATTAGAAGTCAATTCAACAAGTATACAACTGCTGCGGGTCCCAACAGTGATATCATATGGCCTAAGCATGATTTATAACATGAAAGGCAGTCAATTTCTCAAAAACAAGAAAAAACAAGTAATAACAATGGCTATTCGACTTTACAGTCTCACGGGACGGACCAAGTCACAATCCCTCGCGATGCACGCTCACACGTCCGTCACCTAGCATGTGCGTCACCTCCAAATACTCACATCATACCAATTCTCGGGGTTTCATACCCTCAAAACCAGATTTAAGACTGTTACTTACCTCAAACTGAGCAAATCTCTACTCCGAAATGCCTTTGCCTCTCAAATCGATCTCCAAACGTCCTGAATCTAGCCACAAGTAGAACAATACAATCAATATATTTGGGTTACATGATAAAATTAACCCAAATCACAAATTAGATGATAAAATTAAAGATGAAATCATGGGATTTAACCAAAACCAAGTAAGAATCACTTACCCCAATCAAATCCACGAAAATCCCTTCAAGAATCGCCCAATTCCGTGTTCTCTAGCTCAAAATATGCAAAATGGGTTCAAACCCTCGTTTTTGAAATTAATGTTGCCTGCCCATATATCCTTCATCGCGATCGTGGAACATTCCTCGCGATCGCGAAGCACCACTATGCTGCCCCACATTCTTACCCTACGCGATCGCAGAATCACCCACGCGATCGCGGATCACTGCCTCTCATACCTACGCGATTGCATCCTGCCTCACGCGATCGCATAGAGCATTGGCCACACCTCCCCTCCTGCTCATATCCTTCTACGCGAACGCGACCTTAGCCACGCGTTCGCAAAGCACATCTTCGTACACATACACGATCGCGTTCCTAACTCTTTGATCGCGTAGAACAAACTCACCTCTTTGCCAAAATAAGCTTACGCGATCGCGAATGAATCCTTGCGATCGCGTATAAGGAAACCAGAACCTGCTGCAACCAGAACGTCAGCTATCAAGCCAAGTCAAAAAATAATCCGTTAAGCATCCGAAACTCACCTGAGGTCCCCGGGATCTCAACTGAACATACCAACCAATCCTAAAACACCATACGAACTTAGTCGAGCCTTCGAATCACTCAAAACAATATAAAAACTCCAATTACACCCGGATTCAAGCCTAAAGAACTTCTAAATTTTCAAATTCCACAAACGACGCTGAAACCTACCAAACCACGTCCGATTGACCTCAAATTTTGCACACAAGTCATATTCAACATTATGGACCTATTCCAACTTCTAGAATCAGAATCCGACCCCGATATCAAAAAGTTAACCCCCCTGTTAAACTTCTCAAAATTTGACTTTCGCCATTTCAAGCCTAAATTAGCTACAGACCTCAAATTCACAGTCCGGACATGCTCCTAAGTCCAAAATCATCCAACAGAGCTAACGAAACCAACGAAACTCCATTCCGGAGTCGTCTTCACACACTTCCGACTACGGTAAAAAATCCTAAGACTTAAGCTTCCATTTTAGGGACTAAGTGTCCCAAAATACTCCGAAATTAAAACAAGACCTCCCGGCAAGTCACATAAGCAGAAACATATACGGGGAAAATAGTAAATAGCGGATCGGGGCTAATACACTCAAAACGATCGGCCGGGTCGTTACATCCTCCCCCTCTTAAAACAATCGTTCGTCCTCGAATGAGTATAGAGACATACCTGAAGTGGTGATAAGATTAGGATAACGGCTGCGCATATCATGCTCGGTCTCCCAAGTCGCCTCCTCGACCGACTGACCTCTCTACTGCACCTTCACTGAAGTTATATCCTTTGACCTCAACTTCCGAACCTTCCTATCTAAGATCGCCACCGGCTCCTCAACATAAGATAAATCCTTGTCCAACTAGACTGAGCTGAAATCCAACACGTGAGACGGATCGCCCTGATACTTCTGGAGCATAGAAACATGGAATACCGGATGAACTTCTGCTAGACTGGGAGGCAAGGCAAGCTCGTAAGAAACCTCCCCAACACATCGCAATACCTCAAATGGACCAATAAACCTTGGGCTCAGCTTGCTCTTCTTTCCCAACCTCATAACACCCTTCATGGGTGACACCCGGATCAAGACCCGCTCTCCAACCAAGAATGCAACATCGCTAACCTTCCGATCCGCATAACTCTTCTGTCTGGACTGGGTTGTGCGTAGTCTATCCTGAATTACTCTAACCTTTTCCAGAGCATCATGAACCAAGTTTGTACCTAATAATCTAGCCTCGCCCGGCTCGAACTAACCTACTGGAGACCTACACCGCCTACCATACAGAGCCTTATACGGTGCCATCTGGATGCTCGACTGGTAACTGTAGTTGTAAGCAAACTTCGATAGACGCAAGAACTGATCCCACGAACCCCCAAACTCCATCGCACACGCACGGAGCATATCCTCTAATATCTAAATAGTGCACTTGGACTGTCCGTTCGTATGAGGGTGAAATCCTGTGCTCAAATCCACTCGAGTACCCAACTCATGTTGTACGGCCCTCCAGAACCGTGATGTAAACTGCGTACCCCGGTCAGAGATGATAGATATCGGTACGCCATGAAGCCTGACGATCTCGTGGATATACACTCGAGCCAGCTGCTCGGAAGAATAGGTAGTCATCACAGAAAAGAAATGAGCTAACTTGGTCAGCCGGTCCATAATGACCCAAACAGCATTAAACTTCTGCTGAGTCCGTGGAAGCCCAACAGCGAAATCCATAGTGATCCGCTCCCATTTTCACTCCGGAATCTCTAACTTCTGAAGCAACCCACCTGGTCGCTGATGCTCATACTTCACTTGCTGACAATTTAGGCACTGAGCTACATATTCCACTATGTCCTTCTTCATTCTCTTCCACCAGTAATGCTGCCTCAAATCCTGATACATTTTCGCGGCACCCGGATGAATAGAATACTGCAAACTATGAGCCTCCTGGAGAATCAGCTCACACAAATCATCTACATTGGGCACGCATAGCCTGCCATGCATCCTCAATGCACCATCATCCCTAATAGTGACATTCTTAGCATCACCATACTGGACCATGTCCTTAAGGACAAGAAGATGTGGGTCTTCATACTGACGCTCCCTAATACGATCATAAAGATAAAACCGAGAGACCACACAAGCCAATATTCGACTTGGCTCAAAAACATCCAATCTAACAAACTGACTAGCTAAGGCCTGAACATCCAATGCCAATGGCCTCTCTGCTGCTGGAAGATATGCTAAGCTCCCCAAACTCTCTGCCCGGCGACTCAAGGCATCGGCCACCATATTGGCCTTCCCGGGATGGTACAAAATGGTGATATCATAGTCCTTAAGAAGCTCCAACCACCTCCGCTGACGCAAGTTAAGATCCTTCTGTTTGAACAGATACTGCAAACTCTGATGATCAGTGTAAATCTCACAATGGACCCCATACAAATAGTGCCGCCAAATCTTCAAGGCATGAACAATATCTGCTAACTCAAGGTCATGGTCATAATACACTGTGTAAGAACCAGAATCTGATGGTAGAACTAGAACTGGAGCCGTGGTCAAAGCAGTCTTGAGCTTCTGAAAGCTCTCCTCGCACTCCTCCGACCACCTGAAAGGAGCACCCTTTTGGGTCAATTTGGTCAAGGGCAATGCAATAGATGAGAAACCCTACACAAAATGACGGTAATAGCCCGCCAACCCAAGAAAGCTCCAAATCTTCGTGGCTGAGGACGGTCTAGGCCAACTCTGCACCGTATCTATCTTCTTCGGATCCACCTGAATACCCTCACTGGACACCACGTGCCCCAAGAATGCCACTGAATTGAGCCAAAACTCACACTTGAAGAACTTTGCATAAAGTTTCTCCTCCCTCAATCGCTGTAACACAATCCTCAGATGCTAGGCATGCTCCTCCTAGCTACGAGAGTACACTAGGATATCATCAATGAATACAATGACGAACGAGTCCAAATACGGTTGAAACACACTATTCATCAGATGCATGAACGATGTTGGGGTGTTGGTTAGCCCAAAAGACATCACAAGGAATTCATAATGACCATATCGGGTCCTGAAAGTTGTCTTAAGAATATCTTAGTCCCGAATCTTCAGCTGGTGATACCCTGACCTCAAATCAATCTTGGAGAACACCATCTCTCCCTGAAGCTGGTCAAACAAATCATCAATACGCGATAAAGGATACTTGATTCTTGATACCAGGCAAGCCGACATTTCCAAAACACTTTCAACATTTAACAGAAATAAATTAAGACATTTAAAATAACCGGAGTTTTTCATAAAAACGGGGTAAAACCCAAAACATAAGTGCGGAAAAATAGCCCAGCATCGGAGTGTCACTAAGTCATGAGCATCTAGATATCCAATCTAATACAAACAGTGTCTAAGTATCAATGCAGAAAAGAGAGAAAACATAGAAGGAGAGACAAGGTCTGCGGACGCCGGCATCTACCTCGTAGTCTCCGATACTCGATCGTGCACGAACTCAATGACCTCCGCGATCAAACATACCTGGATCTGCACATGAAGTGCAGGGTGTAGCATGAGTACAACCAACTTAGCAAGTAACAGAAATAAATAAGGAACTGAGAAGGTAGTGATGATCTATACAAATACAGTTCATATTCAATAATTCCATCAAAGAGTAGACATGCTTTCAAATCCGACAGTTTAAGTCAAATCAGTTTATACAGTTACAGTGCAAGTAATCCGGATATATGATCTTTCAGAAATTTCACAACAATGACAGATAGCAACTAAGTGCATCAACAAATGAAAAACAAGTACAGCCTCTCAGGGTAACAGACACTCAACTCATCACAACAGCTCAATCACTCGGCTCTCATCCCTCAGTACTCAAACTCAATACGTACCTGCGCTTGAGTACCTGCGCTCACTGAGGTGTACAGACTCTGGAGGGGCTCCTTCCAGCCCAAGTGTTATATCTGCGCGGCGTGCAGCCTGACTCAATCATATAAGTAGCCATAAGGCTCGTTGCGGTGTGCAACCCGATCCACAGTCCATAAATAGCTATAAGGCTCGTTGCGGTATGCAACCCGATCCATATACCCTCACATAGTTCACAACTCGACACTCAGGCCCTATCTCAGTCACTAACCTCTCCAGCCCCTCGAGCTCACATAATATCATAATAATCATCCCAAACAGAGAATACAACAAATATTAATAAGAAATGAGAGGGAACAGAGATATAACACACAAGTAAGACTGTGACTGAGTACAAGACAGCAATTAGCAGTCAATTCAACAAGTATACGACCGATGCGGGTCCCAACAGTGATATCATATGGCCTAAGCATGATTTCTAATATGAAAGGCAATCAATTTCTCAAAGACAAGGAAAAACAAGTAATAACAATGGCTATTCGACTTTACAGTCTCAGGGACGGACCAAGTCACAATCCCTCGCGGTGCACGCTCACACGCCTGTTACCTAGCATGTGCGTCACCTCCAAATTCTCACATCATACCAATTATCGGGGTTTCATACCCTCAAAACCAGATTTAAGACTATTACGTACCTAAAACCGAGCAAACCTCTACTCCAAAATGCCTTTGCCTCTTAAATCGGTCTCCAAACGTCCCGAATCTAGCCACAAGTAGAACAATACAATCAATATAGGCTAAAGGGATCAATTCCACAAGAAAAGTACTAAATTATAGCCAAAAACCCGAAATCAGCCTGAACCCGGCTCCCGGCCCACATCTCAAAATTTGACAAAAGTCGCAAAACCCAAAAGTCCATTCACTCACGAGTCTAACCATACCAAATTTACTCAAATCCGATAACAAAATCCCATTCAAAACCTCAAAACCCCAACTCAAGAGTTCTTCCTCTTTTTCCCCAATTTCTCACCCCAAATCAATAATTAGATGATAAAATTAAAGATGAAATCATGGGATTTAACCAAAACCAAGTAAGGATCACTTACCCCAATCAACTCCACGAAAATCCCTTCAAGAATCGCCCAATTCCGTGTTCTCTAGCTCAAAATATGCAAAATGGGTTCAAACCCTCGTTTTAGAAATTAATACCGCCTGCCCAGATATCCTTCATCGCGATCGCGAAGCACAACTATGCTGCCCCACATTTTTATCCTACGCGATCGCGGAATCACCCACGCAATCGCGGATCACTGCCTCTCATACCTACGCGATCACATCCTGCCTCACGCGATCGCATAGAGCATTGGCCACACCTCCCCTCCTACTCAAATCCTTTTACGCGAACGCGACCTTAGCCACGCGTTAGCGAAGCACATCTTCGCACACATACACGATCGCGTTCCTAACTCTGCGATCGCATAGAACAAACTCACCTCTTCCCCAAAAAAGCTTACGCGATCGCGAATGAATCCCTGCGATCGCGTACAAGGAAACTAGAACCTGCTGGAACCAGAACTTCAACTATCAAGCCAAGTCCAAAAATGATCTGTTAAGCATCCGAAACTCACCCGAGGTCTCCGGAACCTCAACCGAACATATCGACCAATCCTAAAACACCATACGAACTTAGTCGAGCTTTCGAATCACTCAAAACAACATTAAAACACCAATTACACTCGGATTCAAGCCTAAAGAACTTCTAAACTTTCAAATTCCACAAACGACGCTGAAACCTACTAAACCACGTCCGATTGACCTCAAATTTTGCACACAAGTCATATTCAACATTACGAACTTATCCCAACTTCCGGAATCGGAATCCGACCCCGATATCAAAAAGTCAACCCCCCGGTCAAACTTATCAAAATTCGACCTTCGCCATTTCAAGCCTAAATTAGTTATAGACCTCAAATTCACAGTCCAGACATGCTTCTAAGTCCAAAATCACCCAACGGAGCTAACAGATTCGACGGAACTCCATTCTGGAGTCGTATTCACACACTTCCAACTACGGTCAAAAATTCTAAGACTTAAACTTCCGTTTTAGGGAATAAGTGTCCCAAAACACTCCGAAATCAAAACAAGACCTCCTGGCAAGTCACATAAGCAGAAACAGATACGGGGGAAAACAGTAAATAGGGTATCGGTGCTAATACACTCAAAACGACCGGCCGGGTCGTTACACCCGGGACCCCATCCAATAACACTCACACATCCAACAACATAACATGGACCCGCTCGTGCGCTCGAAACACCAAAATAGCATCTAGAAGTATGAGTCGGACGCCAAGACGCATGAATCGAATTATGGAACTCAAAAACCTCTAGAAACACTTTCATGCGTCTGATTCCTATCAAATCAACTCGGAATAACGCTAAATTTTACGTGTAGGTCTTAAATCACTATACGGAACTATTCCCGGGCTCGAAATTCCAAACAGACCTCGATATTACCAAAACCTACTTCAAACCAAATTTAAAGAACTTTAAAACCTTCAATGCGCCAACTTTCAACTTTATGCGCCGAAACGCTCTCGGGTCATCCAAAATCCGATCCGAACCTACGCTCAAGTCAAAAATCATCATACGAATCTATTGGGACTGTCAAATCCCGGTTCCGAGGTCGTTTACTATAATTGTTAACCCAAGTCAAACTTAATCCTTTTTAAGCCAATATTAAGGAACTAAGTATTCTGATTTCAACCCGAACCCTTCCAAACCCGAACTAACCATCCCCGCAAGTCATAAAACAGTTAAAATATATACATGAAGTATTATTTAAGGGAACGGGGTTCTAGAAAGCAAAATGACCGGCCAAGTCGTTACAAATCTTCTAGGAGGTCAAAAGTACTTTTTTCCTCAAAAAAATACAAAAAATTTAAGTTGTTTGGCCAAGACATAGAAATACTTTTGGCTAGCAACAGAAGCAGTTTTTTTTTTTGGGAAGAAGCAGAAAATTCTAGCTTCTTCCAAGAAGCAGAAGCATAAAATTAATTTATTCAAGACAAAACTATTCTCATCATAAATTTATATTTTTCAAATTATCCCTTATTGATTTAAGCCTTTTCTTTTCTTTTTTGTTTCTTGTTTCTACCATTCTTTTAAAATTAGAGATATCATATATATGAATATATTGTAACTTTCCAAATTCTTTTTTGACTTTTCTTGTTTTTGATTTTTTTTCTTTGTGTAATGTTTTGTAACTTTCCAAATTATCTTCTTCTTCTTTCACACTAAAGTAAATTATCTACATCCTTCTTTGGATTATCAATTCTCTTCCTACACATAATCATTTATAATTTCTTTTGTTATGGGCTATTAATTCCCAGATCTTTAAAATAATTAGCAAATTTAATTTGTAAAAATTACCTACAAACAGGTAATAAATTTATAATTGCGTCGCGTAATCTATATTTATATATTATTAAAAGAAGAAGAGAAAGCCTTCACATTAAGCCAAGTGACAGTCTCACAATAGGTCACTTGGCAATTTAGGACAAAGTTAGTTAGGTTGGGTAATAGTTAGTTTTTTTTAAAATTTAAATTTTAAGAATATTAAATTATGCATTATGTGTTGTTAATAATTAGTTACTCTTTTTGAATTTGAATTTAAATATACTTAACTATTTTTTTATGAAAATAATTTTTTTATATATATTTAAATTATTTCTATTTTACGCTCAATGTCATCTTTTAAGTTTGACATTCAGAATCATCTTGTTACAACTACCATGGCTATACATTATTTCATCCGACAATATTCTTGTACCGATAAGGGACTCAACTATTATGTTAATGAAGACATTACAACAGAGATTGAGGAAGGAGATGGGCCTTTTGGTGTTCTTTTAGAAATGCAAGCAAATCTTCTACTAATATGAAGGCGTTGTGTGATAGAAGTAGAGATGAAATTGTTGAGAAATATTATCATGTGTGAGTGATTTTGCTTATTATCTCATGGTGAATTATCAATATATAATAATTTGTGGAATAGACTTCTAATTCATACTGAATGAGGACAATAAGTAATTATACATGATAATATTCTATGTTTTGGTATAACTATGTATGTTATATTTAAATCTTTAATATGTATGTTTACTTTATGTTTTATATTTTAATTAAATAAAATAAAAAATAATAAAAGTCTCTTACGATAAATATTTCAGTTTATTTTTCTCTTTAAAATAATAATAAGACCTTGGTACTATCCTTTTGGTAATTTGACACTCAAAAGTACTTCTTAGAAAGATTGGCCAAACACAATTTACTTACCAAATATTGCAAAAAATACTTCTTAAATGAATTGGTCAAACACATACTATTTTTTTTCAAAAGTACTTTTGGAAAAAGCACCTCTGAAAAAAGTACTTTTCAAAATAAGTAATTTTTGACAGCTTGGCCAAACGGGCTCTTAGTCTATAAATACCCTTTGTTAACTTATTTTGCCTATCTTGCCCCAACGTCAACTTTTTGGTCATTCATACCCTCGTAATTAACGGCCCTTTCCCAAAAACAATGTATTATTATTACGTGGCAAACATACCTTACCGGAATATGCATGTCTCACTATCTCTGCCATTTGGCTATTTAAACCACATGGATGAATCTTGACCTTTGAAGCTCACTAACTAAAAACTAATTCTAGTCGTTCACGTAATAATCTTTTTAATTCATTTATCCTCCTTATTAACAAGGTGGGTTGCTCTGATGGTAAGCACCCTCCACTTCCAACCAAGAGGTTGTGAGTTCGAGTCACCCCAAGAGCAAGGTGGGGAGTTCTTGGAGGGAAGGATGCCGAGGGTCATTTGAAAACAGCCTCTCTACCCCAGGGTAGGGGTAAGGTCTGCGTACACACTACCCTCCCCAGACCCTACTAGTGGGATTATACTGGGTTGTTGTTGTTGTTGTTGTTGTATCCTCCTTATATTTTGTTGATTTCTCATTTCGCGTCCATTATTTGTAGTGAGGCCTTATTAATTCTTATTTGTGTCACATAAGACCAATTAAAAGAGAAAATGCTCTCAAGCAGAATTTTTTTTATATCCATGACTCGAATCTGAAGTCTCCAGTAAATTACTATACCAATTCGTTATAGTGTGATTATGTCACAGGCCTATTTTCAAAGGCAACGTGGGACAACCCTATGAGCAAAATCGCTCCTTGAAGGCTTCAGTCCTAAACACAAGAAACAGCACAACCGTACTGAAGCGATAGCAAGCACACGAAATGAGCAAGAAAGCAATGAAAGAAAAAGACCAAGATGTGGGAGGCAAAGGCCATTTTCTGTTGTATTTATCAATTATGAGTTGCTTACAAAGAATGAGTCCAAGGGGCTATTTATAGAAATCTAAAGGGTTGTACAAAGGGAGTGGTTGGCAAGCAACTAGCAAGGCTGGCAAGCTGCCTGGTGCATTCCAGCCTGGCGAAGATAGAAAGGCAGCCTAGAGGGGTCCTACTGTCATCCATTGCCCAGCATGTCAAAGATGCTCTTTCACTTTCGGCTGGTGGTCCCTTGGTCGGCTGACTTTCGGCCAAATGTGCCTTTTGAGGGCATCCAATGACTTTTGTGAGGGCCCAAGTATTTTCCCATTGATGGTTGTCCAAGACTTGAGCTCGTGTAAGCCTCGTCGTCACTAGAATTGCGGAAAATTAATAAATGCGATGACGGGGCGGTACACCCTGCCCCACCTGAATTGGCGACAACCCCGGCGCCACACAACTGAAGATAATTGTGGACTTGTTCCCTGAACTGCCACAAATGACATAATGGATTTATAAAAAATTTCAGAATCGGATTTCGACCCCGATATCAAAAAGTCAACCACTCGGTCAAACTTCCCAAAAATTCAACTTTCGCCATTTCAAGCCTAATTCTACAACGGACTTTCAAATAAAATTTCGATCACACTCCTAAGTCCAAAATCACCATACGGAGCTGTTGGAATCATCAAAATTCTATTTCGGGGTCGTTTGCACATAATTTGATATGCGGTCACTATTTGAACTTAAACTTTTAATTTTTCATCAAAATTCCATATCTCTGGCTAGGGACCTCGGAATTTGATTCCGGACATACACCTAAGTCCCAAATCACGATACAGACCTACCAAAATTGTCAAAACACTGATCAACTCAGTTGAGTTTTAAAGTTCTAATTCACATTTTAATCCATTTTTCACCTGAAAACTTTTCCGAAATTTTTTTACGGACTGCACACTCAAGTCGGGTAATGGTAAATAGTGCTTAGATCACATAATTAATCATTAAATTTAAAGATGATATTTTGGGTCATCACATTTTCCACCTCTAAAACAAACGTTCGTCCTCGAACGGAGTTAGAAAAAGTACCTGAGCTGGTGAATAAGTGTGGATAACAGCTGCGTAAATCATTCTCGACCTCCCAAGTCGCCTCCTCGACCGGATAACCCCTCCACTGAACCTTTACAGAAGCAATATTCTTTGACCTCAGCTTTCGAACCTGCCTATCTAAAATAGCCACTGGTTCCTCAACATAAGATAGATCCTTGTCCAACTGAACCGAACTGAAGTCTAACACATGAGACGGATCGCTGTGATATTTTCGAAGCATAGAAACATGGAATACCGGATGACCGGCAAGGAGACTAGGTGGTAGTGCAAGTTTGTAAGCCACCTCTCCAACTCTCTCAAGAATCTCAAAAGGCCCAATATACCTGGGGCTCAAATTGCCCTTCTTTCCGAACCTCATCACACCCTTCATAGGCGAAACCCGGAGCAATACCCGCTCCCCAACCATGAATGCAACATCACGAACCTTCCGATCCGCATAACTCTTCTGTCTAGATTGGGCTGTACGAAGTTGATCCTGAATCAACTTAACCTTTTCCAAGGCATCCTAAACCAAGTCTGTACCCAAAAGTCTAGCCTCGCCTGGTTCGAACCAACCCACTAGAGACCGGCACCGCCTACCATACAAGGCCTCATACGGAGCCATCTGGATGCTTAACTGGTAACTGTTGTTGTAAGCAAACTCCGCAAGTGGTAAGAACTGATCCCAAGCACCTATCACACACGCACAAAGCATATCTTCTAGTATTTGAATAGTGCGTTCGGACTGCCCGTCCGTCTGAGGGTGAAATATTGTACTCAACTCTACACGAGTACCTAACCCTCTATGTAAAGCCCTCCAAAACCGTGAGGTAAACTGTGTACCCCGGTCAGAGATGATGGATATCGGTACACCGTGAAGTCTGACAATCTCGCGAATATATACATGAGCCAGCTGCTCTGAAGAGTAAGTAGTAATCACAGGAATAAAATGAGCTGACTTAGTCAATCTATCCACAATCACCCAAACTGCATTGAATTTCCTCCGAGTCCGTAGGAGCCCAACAACGAAATCCGTAGTGATCTGCTCCCATTTCCATTCTGGAATTTCTAACTTCTGAAGCAATCCACCCGGTCGTTGATGCTCATATTGAGTCTGTGCCAGATAACTGGAATAACCATTGTAGGAACTCATGTCGGTGGTGCATTAAAAGAACTTACTGGAGCACCCCGAGTAATCCGATGTGCAGACTGGGCTGGACGACTGCCTGAGCCAAGTGGGCAGTGTTGCATTGTCTGGTCTGCCCTCTTCATAGGCTTACCACGAACACTGGTGGAGAATTATCTCTCCCAAGGCAAATTTCTTCTTTTGTTATGCTGACTCAACACTGTTGAGCTGACCCATTTCTTAACATACTCTTTGATTCTTCTTTGGGGTAACCCTTACCCCTATTTATACACAACGATCACAAAAGTAGAGCTCCATGCAGACAAATCTTGGCACGAACCACATAGTCCAGAATCTCGTCAACAACTATACTTACTCCGAAGCACTCCAAAATCCACAACAGTGACGTCCACGCTGAGTAGACCTTCTACAAATTTAGAGTTGTTTCTATAACTCCTTTGCTATTGAAGTATAGGATTATTAAGGAGGCGGACATACCGCAAGTCCCAATCTTATCCTCTACAAAATCTCAGGTCTTAAACATGTGTAAATTTTAGGGAACCTTTCAGTACCACATATATACATTTCAGGCCAAAACTGATATAATACATGACCCCGCAATCCACCCATTGGTAGTGGACTCCCCCTACTCAGCGCGAAGTCATAGGTCACAACGTCCGATAATCCACAATAATAATCTTCACAGCTTGTATAAATCAACCAGACGCCAATGTCCGTTGCACCCCGCACATGATTCACTAGGTGATCTCTCAATACGCCCACATCTTCAGTCGGAACCACACGTTAAGGAAATGTTTGAGCATCTCTGGCTCCCTCGTAGTCCATCTGCGGCATCACGAACCGTCGACACACAACTGATATTGAGTGCGCAATGTCATACACGAGTGGATACAAAAGAATATGAGATATATGTTTCACGCTAAATCAATGCCGCACGATAAGGAATCAAGGAAGTGAATATTTTCCTAACAGTTCCATAGCCTCCCGAAGATAAGTACAGACGTCTCTATACCGATCCGCAAGACTCTACTAAACCTGCTTGTGACTCATAACACCTATGAACCTAGTGCTCTGATACCAACTTGTCACGACCCCAAATTCCCTCCGTAGGATGTCGTGATGGCACCTAGTCTCTAAGACTAGGTAAGCCTATCAATGCGGAATAATAATAAATATCTGAAATAAATAATCTACAATTCAAACAATTTCAACTCCCAAAATCCGGTAGAAATAAGTCACAAGCTTCTAAGAATTTATTCTCAATGTCTCTATATGTCAAGGTCTAGATAAAAATATAAGAAAGCAACATAAAATGATAGAAGGGGACTCCGGAGTCTGCGGACGCTGGCAGATATACCTCGAAGTCTCCGTGCGCAGGTAACTTAATGACGTCTAGGCTGGTAAAATATACCTGGATCTGCACAAAAAGATGTGCAGAAGCGTAGTATGAGTACACCATAGCGGTACCCAGTAAGTGCCAAGCCTAACCTCAGTAGAGTAGTGACGAGGTCAGGTGAGGCCCTACTGGAATATAATAATGGCATGGTAAAATATTTATCAATGTAGTAAAATAAAATGACATTGAAAATGAATCAAATAGTATGTCACATTTAATGACACCAAATAATTTCAAATAATATCTCGTGGAAATCAAAACAGAATTTTCTTCAACTTTATGAAAATCACAATAATAATCAAAGGCAACTACGGCCATAAATCAATATCAACAAGGGCACTCCCGAGGTACCGCCTCGTAGTCCCAAATCATAAATAAATTCACAATATCTCATTTTCTTATATCACCGCGGGAGCCTTCACAATTTATTTAAAGAAAATATTTTTCCCGAAATAGCATCCCGCGTTTTAGCCACCCTTATCACACCGCATGACTTCTAGTAGTTCCCCTACTAGCCACGCGTATCAAGCCACCCTTATCTCACCGCATGCGTTTCAACACCCAGACCTTATACCACCGCATGCGTATCAATATCACAATATATCACAATTTGTACCTCAAGTGCTCAAATAATTTAACTTGCCAAAATAATTCAACAATAATATTTTTCCACAATAAAGAGCTCACGGCTCATGCCAAAATAATAAAGAGCTCACGGCTCATGCCAAAATAAATTATCAATAATAGTTTGCCACAATAAAGAGCTCACGGCTCATGCCAAAATAAATCATCAATAATAGTTTTCCACAATAAAGAGCTCACAGCTCATGTCAAAATAATTCATCAATAATATTCTTCCACAATAAAGAGCTCACGGCTCCCTCACAATGAGTATAAAAATATTCAGGAGTAAATAATTTAGGAAAATAATATTTCAAAATCTTTACTACGTTGCTTCAATATCAAGTTTAAAAATGTCAAATACTTCATATTAATAATATTTAATTTAAAGAAAATCAACCTTCAAATAATGCACAGAATAAAAGAAACCAAGTTTCAACTAAACAGGTAAAACAATTAGTAAGAAAAGATCAAACAAATTTGAAGTATATATCTCACATCAATGATGAAGAATATAACAAGATAAAATAATTTAATAAATGCGCAACAGTGATCTACACAATTTAAAAATATAATCTTTCGCAATTTAACCCGTGTATACACTCGTCACCTCGTGCACACGACTTTCAACACATTTCAATAATCACATCAATACCAATCCTAGGGAAAATTTCTCCCACACAAGGTTAGACAAGTCACTTACCTCGACTTGCTCCAATTTAACCAAGTATTATGCTTTTTCCTCGAATTTCTGACTCCGATCGACTCGTATCTAGTCATAATTAATTCGATACAGTCAACAAAAATTATAGTAATCACTTTCATAAGAAAATATTACATTTTCATTAAAATCCGAAATTAGCTCAAAATTTGCCCGTGGGGCCCACATCTCGGAATCCGGCGAAACTTATAAAATCCGACAACCCATTCAATTACGAGTCCACCCATACCAATTTTACCAAAATCCGATAACAACTCGACCTCCAAATCTTAAATTTTCGTTTTTGGAAGATTTTGCAAAAATCTTGATTTCTTCCATTTAAATCCGAAATAAATGATGAATATGACCATGGATTTATGAAATATAATCACATTTGGATATAGAACACTTACCCAAGTTGAAGTCTTGAAGAAATCCTCAAAATCGCCCAAGAACCGTGCTCCAAAACTCCAAAACGAAATGAAGGAAATGACCATTTTTGGTCCTTAAGTTTCTGCCCCAAAAACACTATTCCGGTCGCTAAAAGTCCAATCCCGTCGCTAAAAGTGTCACATCTGGTCGCTAAAGGTGCACACCAGGACTATTTACACCAGCAGTTTTATTTCACTAAAAAGGCTCTAACTCCATCATACGAACTCGGAATTCGACGATTCTTGTTCCTATGAGTCACAAATAAAACTACGAACCCATTCGTTCAATCGAAACTCAATTCGGAGCTCATTTGCTCAATGTGATACCAATTTCGCTCGTTTAACAATTAACTCATATTTCGCGCTTAAAACTCAATCGCGACTTGATGAAATTAGACCAAACTTTCCAGATCACTCCTATAATTCATTATCAAAATGTCGAAAGTCTCGAAATCGAATTTCGATCTCTAGAACTAAAAATGGACTTTTGGATCATTACATGCTTATGTTGAAAACATCAAACTCTTCCTCGACAGCCTGTAGTGTATCAATCATAACTTCTTGTACTCAACTCCAACTGCCAAACGGTTTAAAGTTCTGCAAACTAGATACAAAGTACTACAACTTTCATGTTTTGCTCATCGCCCAACTCCTTATAGATTGCGAGATATAAGCTCCCAAAGTCAGCCCTGTGCAGCAGAAATTTCTGGCGATGCACACTGCTGTAGCAAAAATCTGCAGTAGCAGCTTCAGTCAATCGATCATAACATTTTGTATAAATGTCTGAATGATAAATGGTTTATCATTCTGGAAACTAGAATCAAAGGGCTACAACTTTTTATGTTTTGAAAATGTTCAGATTCCTTATAGATTTCGAGATATAAGCTTCCAAAGTCAGCTCTGCGATTGCACCGGTTGCTGTCCAAAAACAGCTTCTGCAGCAGAAAAATTCCAGCAGCTCCTTTTTGTCCGAAATTCATTCTGTTAACCTTCCGAAATCCACCCGAGGCCCTCGGTACCTTAACCAAATATACCAACATGTCCCAAAATACAATATGAACTTAGTTGAGGCTTCAAACCATGCCAAACAACGCCGAAATTACGAATCGCGCATCGAATCGAATTATGAGTTTTCAAATCTTCCAACTTTTATATTTTGCGCCGAAACATATCAAATCAATTCCGATTGACCTCAAATTTTGCACACAAGTCATAAATGACATAATGGATTTATAAAAAATTTCAGAATCGGATTTCGACCCCGATATCAAAAAGTCAACCCCTCGGTCAAACTTCCCAAAAATTCAACTTTCGTCATTTCAAGCCTAATTCTACTACGGACTTTCAAATAAAATTCCGATCACGCTCCTAAGTCCAAAATTACCATACGGAGCTGTTGGAATTATCAAAATTCTATTCCGGGGTCGTTTGCACATAATTTGACATCCGGTCACTATTTGAACTTAAACTTTTAATTTTTCATCAAAATTCCATATCTCTGGCTAGAGACCTCGGAATTTGATTCCGGGCATACACCTAAGTCCCAAATCACGATACAGAACTACCAAAATTGTCAAAATACTGATCCGAGTCTGTTTGCTCAAAATGTTGACCAAAGTCAACTCAGTTGAGTTTTAAAGCTCTAATTCACATTTTAATCCATTTTTCACCTGAAAACTATTCCGAAATTTTTTTACGGACTGCACACTCAAGTCGAGTAATGGTAAATAGTGCTTAGAACACATAATTAATTATTAAATTTAAAGATGACATTTTGGGTCATCACAATGTGAGATTGAGGACGGTCGGTTTTTCAAAATATTTTAATTTTTAATTTTTTTTTACGAAACTGACCTACTTCGGTCGGATTTTTTTTGGCGCAAAAATGCGAAAAACTATTTTAGAATCCCGCAAAATTTATTTTTTAAGAAATCGAATAAAATCGATCGGTTTTTCATATAAAATAAATTAAAACCAATATTCAAAAAAATGACCGAAATCGGGCTGAGGAAGAAATGGGTCTAGCTTAGATATGGTCCATTTAAGCTTATGTGGCATTATTTTTAGATTGTTTTAATTAAATGTAATGTCGTGTCTATTTGTTGTTGGATATTTTATAGGTTTTGAACTAGAATGACTTTTAAGTTACAAACGTAAAGTTGAGTGACTTTTAAGTGATGAAAAATAGATAAATGACTTTTGTGAAATAAATGATAAGTTGGATGACCTTCAATGAAATTAACCCCTTCTCTTTCAATCTTCTCCTCACTTCTTTCTTTCGACCTTTCTACTTTGGGTATTACAAATTCAAGTTAGTATCTCTTCTATTTTTGATTTTATTTGTTTTTTCTATTTTATTTTTCATATTTTGTTTGTGATTCTCCTTTGGTGGTTGCTGCTCTTTATTTTCGATTTTTTTGTGTTCCCTTTGTTTCTCTTTGAATCTCATGCCATTTATTTTCATATGCAGGATATCTACCAATATACTTTCTGCTTTAAGTTGTGGTCTAAGCAATTGGCTTAAGATTTCAGTTAAATTTAATTTTTGTTTCCTTTTTGTTTGGTCTTCTCAACTCAAATTTCACTTTACTATTTTTCAAAGACTTGTTCTTTAGAAGAATATTTCGTGAATAGCTGCAGAGATATCGAATACGAATAAAAATCATAAAAATAAGCAAACATTGGAAAAAATACAATTTGACAAAAGAGTTATGAGACGTGAATTAAATAGACTGATCATTGATGCCACCTGAAAAAAGAGGCCCTTTAGCATGAGATGAGGAAGCTTTCAATACGTGCACCTAATCTTTTTGCGGGAATTGTAAGCTACTTTCTGATTAAGGCTTAAAGGATTTTGCTTCTCTGTATTGAAAATTTTCAAGATTTTTATGTTAATGCGTTATTGATATGCAAGAATTTGTATGAATATACAGTGATCGGTACAAAATAATAAAGGAGATTGACTTTTAAGAAAAGTATTTCGACTTGAACGATAACCGTTTCGAAGGACGAATTCCTCCCACGCTTGGCAATTGTTCAAACATTGTGGAATTGTTAAGTGCACTTTGAGTTGTCATTGTCAGTATGTGGGTTCCTTTTTCTTTTTTTTTTATTATCTAGAACTAAATATGATTTGTCATCGTTCACTTTAATTCAGATTGATTTCCTAAGTTCATGTATATGTGATGTAGCTTGAATGGTTGTTTCTATGATTGATAAATAATTTGCTTCGTTCTGCGTCTTCCCTAATCATCAGACTTCTTCGGTTTTTGCATATCAATAATTAAGACGTTTGATTTACATGGCATGTATTGGACTTTTTAAATTTTTGTGTCTTCATGTTTGAGAGTTTGAAGTCATTTTACAGTCCAAGTTCTAAGGATCATGCTTAGTTGTTATCTCTTGGTTACGGTTTTATGTTGGTTGAAATTAAGCAATGACCAATCGTATTAGAATATGCATCTGCAAAATCATCAATATTCTGAATGATATGTATTGGTCCGGACTGAAACCAATTCAAGGATTGAAAAAAAAAATCGTCAGATGCCCGAAAATGCGAAATGTCGGGAAAGCACGGGCTAAATCTATCTAGTTTATATAGAAAAGTCAAGTGTGGTCGAATAATAGCATAAATATAAATTTAGTTCAAGGGTAAAACTGTCGTTTCACTCAATCAATAACTTCATTAATATTTCCTGTTGTCTGAAAATTGACTGCTTCTCGATTGTTCTTTAACATCTTCTTCTCTTTGAGTTAATTTCACTCATGGTCATCCAACTTATCATTTATTTCATAAAAGTCATTTATCTATTTTTCATCACTTAAAAGTCACTCAACTTTATATTTGTAACTTAAAAGTCGTTCTAGTTCAAAACCTATAAAATATCCAATAACAAATATGACATGGCATTACATTTAATTAAAAAATCTAACAATAATGTCACATAAGCTTAAATAGACCATATCTAAGTTAGACTCATTTCTTCCTCAGCCCGATTTCGATCGGTTTTTTAAATATTAGTTTTAATTTATTTTATATGAAAAACCGACTGATTTCGGTCGGTTTCTTAAAAAATAAATTTCGCGGGATTCTAAAATAGTTTTCCGCATTTAAAAAATAAAATATTTTGGAAAACCGATCGATTTCGATCGGTTTTTCGGTCGGTTTTTTGACCGACCGACGCGGTCGGTTTTGGTCGAATTTTTAGTAGTGAACTTCTACTATGTAATTTCATTGTGGATGTTTCTTACCAATATTTTGACTTTAATGGAATAGTAATTTATGAAAATAGGTTCGTATTAGCTTGTTGTTCTTGTCTGTAAGTGGTACATTTATATGTTATGTGAGATTGAGGTCGGTCAGTTTTTTAAAATATTTTAATTTTTAATTTTTTTTTTACGAAACCGACCGACTTCGGTCGGTTTGTTTTGGCGCAAAAATACGGGAAACTATTTTAGAATCCCACAAAATTTATTTTTTAAGAAACCGACTGAAATAGGTCGATTTTTCATATAAAATAAATTAAAACTAATATTCAAAAAACCGACCGAAATCGGGCTGAGGAAGAAATGGTTCTAGCTTAGATATGGTCTATTTAAGCTTATGTGGCATTATTTTTAGATTTTTTAATTAAATATAATGCCATGTCATCTTTGTTATTGGATATTTTATAGGTTTTGAACTAGAATGACTTTTAAGTTACAAACGTAAAGTTGAGTGACTTTTAAGTGATGAAAAATAGATAAATGACTTTTGTGAAATAAATGATAAGTTGGATGACCTTTAGTGAAATTAACCCCTTCTCTTTCAATCTTCTCCTCACTTCTTTCTTTCGACCTTTCTACTTTGGGTATTACAAATTCAGGTTAGTGTCTCTTCTATTTTTGATTTTATTTCTTTTTTCTATTTTATTTTTTATATTTTGTTTGTGATTCCCCTTTGTTGTTGCTACTCTTTATTTTCGGTTTTTTTGTATTCCCTTTGTTTCTCTTTGAATCTCATGCCATTTATTTTCATATGCAGGATATCTACCAATATACTTTCTGCTTTAAGTTGTGGTCTAAGCAATTGGCTTAAGATTTCAGTTAAATTTAATTTTTGTTTCCTTTTTGCTTGGTCTTCTCAACTCAAATTTCACTTTACTATTTTTCAAAGACTTGTTCTTTAGAAGAATATTCCGTGAATAGCTGCAGAGATATCGAATACGAATAAAAATCATAAAAATAAGCAAACATTGAAAAAAATACAATTTGACAAAAGAGTTATGAGACGTGAATTAAATAGACTGATCATTGATGCCACCTGAAAAAAGAGGCCCTTTAGCATGAGATGAGGAAGCTTTCAATACGTGCACCTAATCTTTTTGCGGGAATTGTAAGCTACTTTCTGATGAAGGCTTAAAGGATTTTGCTTCTTTGTGTTGAAAAGTTTCAAGATTTTTATGTTAATGCGTTATTGATATGCAAGAATTTGTATGAATATACAGTGATCGGTACAAAATACTAAAGGAGATTGACTTTTAAGAAAAGTATTTCGACTTGAACGATAACCGTTTCGAAGGACGAATTCCTCCCACGCTTGGCAATTGTTCAAACATTGTGGAATTGTTAAGTGCACTTTGAGTTGTCATTGTCAGTATGTGGGTTCCTTTTTCTTTTTTTTTTATTATCTAGAACTAAATATGATTTGTCATCGTTCACTTTAATTCAGATTGATTTCCTAAGTTCATGTATATGTGATGTAGCTTGAATGGTTGTTTCTATGATTGATAAATAATTTGCTTCGTTCTGCGTCTTCCCTAATCATCAGACTTCTTCGGTTTTTGCATATCAATAATTAAGACGTTTGATTTACATGGCATGTATTGGACTTTTTAAATTTTTGTGTCTTCATGTTTGAGAGTTTGAAGTCATTTTACAGTCCAAGTTCTAAGGATCATGCTTAGTTGTTATCTCTTGGTTACGGTTTTATGTTGGTTGAAATTAAGCAATGACCAATCGTATTAGAATATGCATCTGCAAAATCATCAATATTCTGAATGATATGTATTGGTCCGGACTGAAACCAATTCAAGGATTGAAAAAAAAAATCGTCAGATGCCCGAAAATGCGAAATGTCGGGAAAGCACGGGCTAAATCTATCTAGTTTATATAGAAAAGTCAAGTGTGGTCGAATAATAGCATAAATATAAATTTAGTTCAAGGGTAAAACTGTCGTTTCACTCAATCAATAACTTCATTAATATTTCCTGTTGTCTGAAAATTGACTGCTTCTCGATTGTTCTTTAACATCTTCTTCTCTTTGAGTTAATTTCACTCATGGTCATCCAACTTATCATTTATTTCATAAAAGTCATTTATCTATTTTTCATCACTTAAAAGTCACTCAACTTTATATTTGTAACTTAAAAGTCGTTCTAGTTCAAAACCTATAAAATATCCAATAACAAATATGACATGGCATTACATTTAATTAAAAAATCTAACAATAATGTCACATAAGCTTAAATAGACCATATCTAAGTTAGACTCATTTCTTCCTCAGCCCGATTTCGATCGGTTTTTTAAATATTAGTTTTAATTTATTTTATATGAAAAACCGACTGATTTCGGTCGTTTTCTTAAAAAATAAATTTCGCGGGATTCTAAAATAGTTTTTCGCATTTAAAAAATAAAATATTTTGGAAAACCGATCGATTTCGATCGGTTTTTCGGTCGGTTTTTTGACCGACCGACGCGGTCAGTTTTGGTCGAATTTTTAGTAGTGAACTTCTACTATGTAATTTCATTGTGGATGTTTCTTACCAATATTTTGACTTTAATGAAATAGTAATTTATGAAAATAGGTTCGTATTAGCTTGTTGTTCTTGTCTGTAAGTGGTACATTTATATGTTATGTGAGATTGAGGTCGGTCAGTTTTTTAAAATATTTTAATTTTTAATTTTTTTTTACGAAACCGACCGACTTCGGTCGGTTTGTTTTGGCGTAAAAATGCGGAAAACTATTTTAGAATCCCGCAAAATTTATTTTTTAAGAAACCGACTGAAATAGGTCGATTTTTCATATAAAATAAATTAAAACTAATATTCAAAAAACCGACCGAAATCGGGCTGAGGAAGAAATGGTTCTAGCTTAGATATGGTCTATTTAAGCTTATGTGGCACTATTTTTAGATTTTTTTAATTAAATATAATGCCATGTCATATTTGTTATTGGATATTTTATAGGTTTTGAACTAGAATGACTTTTAAGTTACAAACGTAAAGTTGAGTAACTTTTAAGTGATTAAAAATAGATAAATGACTTTTGTAAAATAAATGATAAGTTGGATGACCTACAGTGAAATTAACCCATTCTCTTTCAATCTTCTCCTCACTTCTTTCTTTCGACCTTTCTACTTTGGGTATTACAAATTCAGGTTAGTGTCTCTTCTATTTTTGATTTTATTTCTTTTTTTTATTTTATTTTTCATATTTTGTTTGTGATTCTCCTTTGTTGTTGCTGCTCTTTATTTTCGGTTTTTTTGTGTTCCCTTTGTTTCTCTTTGAATCTCATGCCATTTGTTTTCATATGCAGGATATCTACCAATATACTTTCTGCTTTAAGTTGTGGTCTAAGCAATTGGCTTAAGATTTCAGTTAAATTTAATTTTTGTTTCCTTTTTGTTTGGTCTTCTCAACTCAAATTTCACTTTACTATTTTCCAAAGACTTGTTCTTTAGAAGAATATTCCGTGAATAGCTGCAGAGATATCGAATACGAATAAAAATCATAAAAATAAGCAAAGATTGGAAGAAATACAATTTGACAAAAGAGTTATGAGACGTGAATTAAATAGACTGATTATTGATGCCACCTGAAAAAAGAGGCCCTTTAGCATGAGATGAGGAAGCAAAATTGAATTGAAAATACAGTGTCTTTTTGATAGTTCAATTAACGTTGAATAATCTAATGCTT
The DNA here is from genome assembly GCF_000390325.3 of Nicotiana tomentosiformis. NCBI lineage: Eukaryota > Viridiplantae > Streptophyta > Magnoliopsida > Solanales > Solanaceae > Nicotiana > Nicotiana tomentosiformis. Next base: position 9,995,725 of record NC_090822.1, read on the forward strand.
CGTGCTCTGATTCTGCCAATGTTTCTATCAATCAGAGCTCTCTTATCATAAGAGATTCATCGCTTCTCGCAAACAGGCTAACATCAAGCACAAAACATAAATTGCATACTAGAGAGTCAAAGATGATAATAAATCAAGATTGTTTAAAAACATTCTATTAGGAACAATAGTATTTACCTCTTTTTCAAGTTAATATCTTCTTATATCAAAGTTCTAATATTTTGGGTATGATTTCTCAGAATTTTGTTGCTCGAGTAGCACGCACAACTAGCTGAATTTAGGTAGGTTATTGTCTTTGTTTCACTTTTATAGTAGATTTAGTGGTCTGCTTTTTCTCCCCTGTTACATTGCCTCGTCTTTTTTTTTTAATTGTGATAAGTTGTTTCTCTTTACATGTTGGAAATTAGTAGTTGACTGTTCTTTTTTGCTTCCCGTTTATAGGTTCTACCTGGAAAAATTTTAGTTGTGTTACTCAGTCTCTGAAAACAAGGGAAGACTTAAAGTTGTCAATGAATACGGAAGGTTGAATTTCTCTCTAGAAATACCATTGAATTGCTTGTGCTCGAACCTAATAAGGAGCCACAAGATGATGATTAGGAAATAAGATGATCAACCTATTAAAAGAATTTATAATACCACCTGAAAATGGCCTTTCCATGGCAGCCTTTGAAATCTTGATCAGTTACATCTTCTTTAGTTAACTCTTTTGTTACATAAAATTAACTTTGACGTGTAACTCTATATTTGTGCAACTGGATTTTTAAATTATTTGCAATAATCAATACCAGAGAAGATTGAAATATAAGAGGCATCCTAGCTTCAACACACATAATGTCATTATTCATTGTTTACATGAGATAGTTACAACCTCCAATTTTGGTAAAAGTAACTCTTCTTGATTTTCTTGTGTAATAATTTGGCGGATGGTACATTTGAAAACAAGGAAGTATTTGTTTGATAACAAGAGGAGTAATTATGTTTCATCAAAAGTAGTTAGGATTGGTATATTATTATTCTTTATCTTCTTTGCTTCTGTTAGAGTTGAAAACTTTGAAAATTATAGAAGGTTGACAACTTTTATATTATGAAGTTAAAATTGCAATGGCCTAAGTAGGATAGAGGGCGTCAAGCTGATTCTGAAATTTGCATAAGAAGAATATTGGGATAACGATAATATCGAGGCAACTTAACATTTTGATCGTTTTTTTCTTTCACTTAGTTATGTGGAGATATTATTTGAACCAAATCCCGAATTTTTTGTTTATTAAAATTTTCTCTTCAACAATTAGATTCTTTTGTTCATAGGCAAAGTTACAACCATATATGGTAATTAAGGACAATGCCTTGAAAAAAGGTATGCCAATTACCAATAAAACTTACAATGATCTATCATCGTTACATTAAATTCTTAATTTATTCGATCTCTTTCACAACCTGGAGTCTTCCAACAATTGTGAAAGCCAAATAGGAGCATTCTACAAACAACTCCAGGAAAGCTATGAAAAATTTAATAAATTTCACAGCAATCTGTTTTCAGGGACTAATGCACCTACAGACACATTATTTTTGTGGTTAATGCCTGATTTTTCAGGTAGTAAGATATCATTTCTAGACTGAACAACGTGATTTAAAAGGGTAGGTAGGCAGTAATATTGTCATATTAATTAATATATTATGTTATACGGGTTCTAAAACCTGATCTTTTTTTATAATTCTACAGATGTCAATATCTTTTGTTAATATGCAAATGGAACTTCGATGTAAAAATTGTGCAACTTTTGAAGTAGAGTGCATCATTTTGTCAATATGTAAATAGAATATGCAAATAGTACTCTCATGTATGTTAAAACTGTGCAACTTTTCAATGATGCCTTTGTATCTTTTTCGCAATTTTGTATCATAACAAAGTTAATTGTGATTTGTGAATGATGATTTCAAGTTTTACAGTATTGGGCCTGTGCAGAGGCGGATGTAGTATATTATGTACGGGTTCAACTGAACCCATAATTTTCGACGCGGAGTAAAAATTTATATGTAAAAATTTATTAAAATTGCAAAAATAGTAGATCTCAACCCATAACTTTAAAAATATAATGGGTTCAATTTTAAAAAATTTAAAATTGAACCCATAAGAATTAAATTCTGGATCCGCATCTGGGTCTGTGCTATACACGGGCACTAACCATCTAGTACTCAATAGAGAAACTGAGTGGAAGTGCCAAAAATACCTAGGAATTAAGCTACAGGGACTAACAAAGATTCTAAACACTAACAGCATAACGTACTATAACAGATTAATTACCGTTTTTATCCAATTACATCTAATGTTTATCACATAATTCTATGTGTACCTGATTGTATAACTAATGTACCTGTAATTACCTCGTAAGTGACATGAATGTATCACTGACATAAAACTTAATCCGAAACCTAGCACAGAAAAACAAGATCCAATGTCTAGACTATATTCAAGAAGCTATGAGAAAGACGAGCCAGTATCAAATTCATCCACCTTTTCAGTTGAATTTGCTTAAACGTGCATGTTCCGATTTTGGTTTGATTCCTCTGTGAACTATTTTTGTCATAATCAGATGATTTCTGGTATGGCTGTCCAATGGGGCGGGACGGGACGGGATAAAATTAACGGGACGGGACGGGACGAGATGGGACGAGACGGGACGACATTTAGCTGGGGCGGTGGCGGGACGAGACGAAACGGGACGAAACGGTAGGCCCATCTCGTCCCGCTAACAAACGGGACGAGACGGGACGGGACGGACGGTAGACCCATCCCGTCCCGCTAACAAATGGGATGGGACGGAATGGGACGGGACAGGACGGGTTCGCGGGCCTCAAGTGTCGTTTTAAAAAAAAATTATTTAAGCATTGAGTTTGGCAACGGCTATTCTTTTGACAATAACTAAGTTTTTAAAGTTTGCAACAGCTAGTTTTTTGACTTATTTAATAAACTTAAAAATTAAACGGAAATTAGAAAACTAAGTAAAGAATTATAAATTATTAAAACAAAGGACTTGTAATGAAATATTCTAGTAATTATAAATTTATAATAGAGTTATAATTTATTTAATATAACTTCAAGCCATTAAGTAACTAAGTAAGAGTGTAAGACAATTCATAAAAAAACATTCAACGCTTAGAGCCTTTTATTTTAGTAATAGAACTTTCAAATCTCACATACAAATATAATTCTTTTGAAGAGCACCTAATTTACGCAGCCACCTTCTAGGAAGGGTTCTGTTTGAACTAGGCCTCTTAGTAGCCAATTATAAATTATCATACTAATATTTGTAAGCTCTTATATAACTTCGTTGTAACTTATCTATAATTTCTCTCGGACATTGTTCTGGAATTGGCAATGTTGATTAATATTCCATGAGTTCCATGTCGTCATAGCTCTCAATGCTAAGTATCTCATTGTATTCTTCTTCTTCCCTAGTTTCACCACTTGTTATTTTCATAGATTTATATTTATCAAATATTGATCTAACATAATAATATATGTTAGCTTGGCAGTCGAGAGATGATTGTTCATTTTCTTGAATTGCTAAATTCTCATAAATTTTACGAACAAGTCCATTTGCACCTCTTAATTTTAAAGATGGGTTAAGTATAATAGAAATTAAATAAACTTGGGGAATAGGGAAAAAATACTTTTTAAATTTTGCAATTATTTCATTAATGGCCGGTGCATAAGTTGGATTAATTTTGCAATCATTTCATTAAGCTAGTTGTTGCAGTTGTATTAGCACTTAGCAGAAGCATTATCTAAGGTGATAGCTAAAACTTTATCAATGAATCCATAAAAATTTACAATTTGTAGAACAGTAGTTGCAATATATGCTCCAGTGTGTTTTGAATCAACAAATTTATAACCAAAAATACATTTTTGCATGTTCCAGTGATGATCAACCCAATGACATGTGACAGTTAAATAATCACAACCATTAGGACTACGACCTATATCAGATGGGATACACTTTACAATCTAAGTGAAAATACACAACGAATATACTGAAGATATTCAGTTTGAAATTTAAAAATATCATTTCTAACCGTGGTCTTAGAAAAATCTTGAAAAGCAGGATTATAAGTTTCTTGTATATAATGCACAAAAAAAAAATAGGACGCAAGACAGGCGAGCGGGACAGGACAAAATGGCCATCCCGTGTCCCGTTTAACATGGGCCCATCTCGTTTAGAATTAAGTGGGACGGGACGGCCCGTCCCGTTGGACAGCCTTAATTTCTGGTAGTGAAATAAACCTGAAAGAATTCTACTATAATTTACAATCACTATATCCCCTATTCAAAACTACAAAAATAAGGTTAGCAAATTGTTATGAACTGACTGGGAAGTTTTCTTCAGGCGGCTTTCGCCATAAATAATTAGCAGCTTCAATCCATCTTGGATGGACCAAAAATTTCTCCTCCTTCACCGCCCAACGCGATTTGTCAGTTCCAGCATCCATGGAGACCACATGTGTCACCGATTGATCGACTTCTGTGGAGCATGTGGCTCCTAATTGCTCAGCCAATTTCCACAAGTGGTGATTTTCTGCTTGGAATTGTGTAGGAAACACCCGGGTGAAGACGATTTTACAACCCTTCAATATTTCCTTCCGAACTTGTTTCAGCACCTGTAAAAATGCCAACTAATTCTTATTAGACTACACCAGTGTCCCTAAATAAATTCTCTAGACACAAGACTGAGACGGGTTTAAATGGAGCAACATGGACAATTAGGATTCATATAGCCAACCCCAATTTGCTTGAAATTGCTTAGCTGTTAAATTCTCTGAAACATAAGTGATGACGTAGTCTCGCGCCTTGTTGAGGGCCAAAAACGCTCCAATACCCAATTACAAGTGATATTAATCAGAAGCGATTGTTACACTTTAAGATATACGATCTATGATCTTACAACTTCAACTTTCTTTAAAGAACCGAGATCAGCAGAACATGGTATTCTTTCACTTCTTTTTCCCTGGACTGCCCCCAACCTCCACCTCTTTTGGGAAGGGAGGGGGAAGAGCAGAGGTGGGTATTTTCAGGATTTGAAGGTCCCCCATAAGCTCATTACTCCTTGTTATGGTTTCCAAATTCAGGCATCATAAGCTACATTAAGTTATTGGTAATCAGCAAAAGACGAATTATATCAAAGTTCACTCAGGACCAAATGTTAACCTTTCATGGGAAATAGGTATTGCACATAAGTCAGCAATATATTAGGTCAGTGTTACTTTCACAGACTGCAATACAGCCAATACTTGTAGGCAATATGTAGAAACAACTAAGCAAGCAAGCCTCAAACCACCTTAGGCAGCAGAAAGGAAGCTTTCGAGTAAAGTAATGAATCTATGGTGATAAACCACAAAATGGACACAAATCACTCAATAAGTATTTATTCAAGAGGTGTACACACGATGTTGAACCAATGCATACCGAGAATCTGACATGCAAAATACATTCCCTCCTCCGTCGCAATTAAATGCAATCTACTTTGACTAGCACCGTAAACCCCATAGGAAAACAACTTTATGGCAATTAGAATCATGTTGGGAGCTCCAACGTAATTTTCTATGACATTTGGCAAACAAAATCACATCCATGCTTAGGCTATTAGAACAGGACTTTTAGAGTTTGGAACAAAAACTATGTTCCCTAAAACAAACTTTCTTCACCTCACAAACTTAGTAATTCAATTTTCATTGCCGAATGCATAAATTCACATTAGTCGGAATCTGTTTTATCACAAATCTTCTAAAATTCATGCTTCCTTAATCAACTTTGCAATCACTTACTAAGCGTAAAATTTTTGGCAGAACATTGAACTTGGTCGAAAATAATTCAGCAGAGTTTCTTCCTTTTCTTTTGTTGTTGGGATAAGTGATTTAGAAGAGTATTTAATAATGTGAAAACTGGATTTTTGGTTTATCTTAATTTGAATTGTGGAGAAGAATATTTAACGAGGGGGGATTAAGTTTTTGGAATGGGCAGAAAAGAGCAGAAGTTTCTTTTATTAGGACGGAAGGAGTACTAAACTAAAAGTCGCCTATAAATTAAACTGTTTGTCAAGAATTTTACCTGCCTAACATCTCGCTCCATAATATCGTCCCTGGATTTTTGGTTTATCTTAATTTGAATTGTGGAGAAGAATATTTAACGAGGGGTTAGGTTTTTGGAATGGGCAGAAAAGAGTAGAAGTTTCTTTTATTAGGACGGAAGGAGTACTAAACTAAAAGTCGCCTATAAATTAAACTGTTTGTCAAGAATTTTACCTGCCTAACATCTCGCTCCATAATATTGTCCCTGCGTTCCTGAAAAAAAAATAAGAAAAAAAAACCTCAACAATGGAAGGCAGCTACAATCAAAAGTAAAAAAATTAGCAAGTGTTACCCGCTTCGAGCCAAATATAGATGTCCCATTACATGATTACTTAGGTAAGAACTGAAGTTTTTTTGTATTCAAACGAAGTGGGTCCGTAATTGTAGAATTAGTTTTGAAGTATGAACGTTTTCTAGCATAAAGTTTGGTTTCCTTAAAATAAAAGAACTATTTAATTATGTTATGGTTCGTTAAAATAAACTGGACAGATTTTGAGACTACTCAAACAGAAAGTATGAGTTAATTTTGGGGGAGGAATAGCAAAAAACATACCGGGTCGAAGAACAGAGTGTGGATCTGTTGCAGTACTTTTAAAACAGAGGCAAGCGCTCCCTCAGCTTCATTTTCATCACTTTTCGTTTCAGAAAGTGATTTACATTTTAAACCAAATTGTCGACAACTTGAGGTAAAGAAATGATATCGCTCCATCAGTATTAGGTTCTCCTTGTGCTTTCCCCATACCTAAAACAACACAGGTTTCAGTTCCCCCAAAAATCAACTCATTTCTCTAATTAAAAATTAGAATTTAGAAAAATATGGAACTTGATAATAGTCTTTGCTCAAATGAGATTACTCAGAGAACTTTAGACACAGAGCAGGTCTTACAGAGATTCATGCAGTTTACAAGTTTAAGATAGTCATACAATACAAACATAAACATTTAACTCAAACTAGGAGAACTCAAACCAACTATCGGCAACATCAAGAAAAAGTATCCATAAATAAAACACAAGAAAAATAACTAAGACTTTGATCAAATAGGGAATAATAAACAACGGAAATTGTTCTACAGTTCTAGACGCAAAAGGTTTATAATAATAAGTCTGAATTAAAAGAGTTTCTGGGAGCAGAAGATTACAGTAAACTACTGCTTTTATGAATTTCAGCACAAACGGACCCCATTTTCAAAAAAAAAAATCAGCACTTGCATTTGGGAACATAAATGGGAGTTAAAGAAAAAACAATTGATGACAGCTATTAGCACAACTATGGTTCATAGAGAACTGACTAAAATATGAAGATATATAATGAACATGTAGAAACAAGAAACTGGTTTGTAGATATTAATCAGTTCCAAGGAGTATCTGACAAGAGATACAATGGAAAGCAAGTGGAGCAGAAACTTGTACATAATTATTAATTGCAGGCAGCCTCTTCAGGGACGTACAATAGTGTTGAAATGATAGAACTCAGCACAAGGATAACACACAAAGTGAGAAACCGTCCAATTTATTAATTGCAGGCAAGAGCAGCAAATTGTTTCATTCCATTATTCAAAACTTGCTTTGAGTACGTCAACAGCAACTCCTGCATTTTCTCCACCCCCAGCAAAGTGCCAGTAAAAAATGCTAATCAAATGTAACTTGAACATGCTTAACAATCATTAAAAATGAGGGAACTACAAATGTGAACGCATGGCACAAACACGAACAAAGAACCGTAGATAACAATCAGGCTCAACGAAGTTCCATGCAGATAAGTTAAACTCCAAAAACAAATCTGAACTGTCAGAATAGCAATACATAAAAATGGAAAGCTGTCATGGAATTAGGGTGGCGGGAACTTAAATTTAATCCAATTAACTCTCCCTTTGTATGTATGTACGTGATAAGCCTTCAATGGTATTAGCATTCTTTTTCTTTGAGAAGGAAAATTACTATATGGAATAAGAACTATCTCAATGGTATTAGCATTCTCCTAACCACCAAAGAAATTCTTTCATTCTTCGTGGAGGAACATGATACTCCTAGAGAATTGCTTACCGCTTCAGTATCATCAAGGATCAGGACAGCACTTTCTTGACCCACAACAACATCGAGACCCTTTTGATGCCTCTGGGTGCAGTCTCCTTGAGCAATCACTCTAGAATGGAAGTAGATACCTCCAGGGTCAAGTAAGGTTGCCATTTCCAATGCATAAGGACGTTCACCCATTGTGTAAATGTACATCTCGAATAAACTACTGGCTTCTTTCAGGAAGGTGTGGACAAATGGCCTCAGCTTTGTCATCATGTGTATCCAATCCAATTTGAAAAGGTTGCTTCTCAAAGCATCTGTACATCACAAGTTGGCAAAAACATCATAAAACAGTGCACGACAGATACCTGCAAAATAACTATCACAACCAAACAACAAGAATAAAAGCAAAAGAAGTCCTTACCATAAAAGAGGTCTAAGCAAACTAGCATAAGAAAAGACAAAACTTAAAAGTACACGACGACAAAGATTACCACAAAGAATTAACAAGGTGAAGAGCTTACAAAGCTCTAGAGTTACAGGCCAGGTTATCAAACAGCATAATTTAGATGACCCATATGTCAGAAGTCCCAGAAAGGGAACATCAGTTGCAATCAGAACATGATATATCCATTATACTTTCTAATCAAGAGTGCCTGCTAAACAATCTTTTTCTAGTCCAGGCGTCTGCATCATTACAAGACACTAGTAAGCATTAACTCATATAAAATAGTGTAATCCCCCCTCCCTCCCCCCCCCAACCTCTTCCTCCCTCGATTAGTAAAAATGCTCGCTAGGTTGGGAAAGAATTCTACTAGCTTCAGAATCTGCAATCTCTGAGAAAATTGCAGGTCGGTATGTGAAGTTACATATTCCATGCACCAAGCAAGAAAATAAAAATATGTGTGGGACCTACTAATGTCAAAAAATCTTCTATTTCTCTCCAAACAGAGACACCTCAGTACACATTCAGGAATGATGTCCAGTACTAAATTGCTCCGACAAACAACTGCCTCCAGGCCAGAAGAAATCTAACATATTGTAACATCATGAACTAGATGCACCCTAATTGCTCGTATAAATGGCTAAAGCACAGATGCATCTAGTCAAGTGAATGAGCTAAAGTCTTCTCAGCTATCTTGTGCAAACTGCACCAACACACAAAACCTCATCTCTCTAATAATGACCCACTAGATTGGACTTTAATTTAATCACTTCTGATAGGGTATGATATATATCAAAGAGTAATATAGTCACAGAGACACATACCTGCTATCAGATCCCTTTCAAACCTTGGAGATCAAGTTAAAGGAATAAGATGCTAGTAGTAGATTAAGGATAGATGACAGAAATTAGTGCAGTAAATCAGTTCAGAGGGACAACTACTAACTCCAATAACCCAGATTTTCTTAACTATGTAGTTTACATTACCTCGTATTTTCTGTATAGCTCCCTTCTCTATCTAGTTCATTAAACTAGTAGTCACATAACATACACATACCATAAAATCCCATTCAAGCTACATCGTAGAGATCCTAGCAGTACTTCACCTCACCGCTGCATGTTTCCGTCCAACTACCAAATCCCTAACAGATTTCAGGCTAGGAGACCTAGGCAGTACCTGTATAACCTGTTGGACAACATTTTCTTATTTTGCTTTCCTAGCTTCCATGTAAGAGTAAAACAGATTTTTCATCACTTTCAAGAGCAAGATATAAGCATCGAAATTATAAAGCCACTAGCACATAACCAGTAAGAGTTGCATACCAGGCAGTACTTCTCGTTGGTCTTTCAAGTATAATTCTTCTGCTGAAATATCTGCAAGTCTAGTTGAGTTCAGAAGTGTATGGTCTAAATCAAGAACCAAGTACAGCTTTTTATGGCGTAATAAGTTCTTCAGGTCCTTGTCACGCAATCGAGCAATTTCATCATCTGCAAGCCTCAAATTCTGCAAAATTAATTATAGAATCCAGTAAAGATGTAGAAAGTTTACTAGAAATAGCTGTCCCCAGCACATCATATAGTGCCTTCCATTCCTCTCAACCCTCCCCACACCCAACCCACAAGAAAAGAACATATGTATATACAAGTGTATTTTAGTGACTACTGAATCATGAAGAATAACCTTGTGTATGTATCCAAAAGCTACACCCGATTCATTTTCCACCGTCTGCCCACACCGTATACACATCCCTCCCATGACACCAGGATGTGAGCATATATCCAGAGATGCTCCTGCAAACAGGGACATTTCAGGTTTATCACACAACCCCACACATACTTTACGCTGGAGGAGCACGTCGATGACTGGAAAGGAAAGAGTCAAAGAACTTATAACTAAATGCAAGTAGCTGCAGCCTATTAATTAATTTCATCCTACAAATTATTTCTTTCCTTATTGCTTGATCTTTTGTCAGGGAAACTAATTTGCCATTTTCTAGTCCCTCCCCAAAGAATGAAAGCTCAAAGAAGCATCATCGTTCTAGTGTCAAGGAAGCCATAGCTGTCATCTATATGGAAAAGGCATAACCTAAGTTTTAAAGAACTGAAGACCAGCCTACCATCTGATACTTATCCTTGTCAGAATTCGGCAACTAAGGTTTTAATAAGATGATCAGAAGATATAATTAAGCAAAGAAGACTACAGAAGCCCATAATGATCCAGTTGTAGTATAATCAGACTGTATTTACTTCAGGCCAATGAACATTTTCTAATAGGTAAGGTCAATAATATCCACAAAAAGAAGTGAGTTCGTGGAGAAGAATATACAAAAGTACGAAAGGATTCTTCGCTGTTAGCTGTGTGGCAGCTGACAAAATCAATCAAGTTTTCCATGCCACGTAAATCATTTAAACAAAATATTCAAAAGCTGAAGACAAGCATATTTCAAGGTGCATAGAGGCTGTTTATTTCCTTCAAAGCATTGACTGCTCCTCTCTCTCCAACCATGGGACATACAAAGGAATAGCATTCTACAACTCTGTTAACTTTCTGTTTGATAAGAGTTTCCCTCACCTTCCAGTCTTTTCAAGTTTTCTATGTCATGTAAAACATTTAAACCAAATAACCAAAAGATGAAGACAATCCTAATTCAAGCTGCATAGAGGCTCTTTATTTCCTTCAAAGCATTCACTGTTCCTCTCTCCAACCCATGGGACATCTAGAGGAAATGAGGAATAGCATTTCACAATTTTCTGTTGTTCCTTAGAGTTGTCCTCCCCTTCCAACTACATAAAATTTCTTCCAAGTGATAGGCATCTATTGAAGAACCTCAACAAGATAGAAACATGTACCAAATCTCTAATTCTACAAAATGCAAAAAAAATGATTTTAAGTTTCCATCCCTTTTACACACATATAGCAATCACTCAATTAACTAGAGGTCCAACTCACTTTTTAATACAGTATAAGAGCAAATGAGGACTTCTTTGGATCTAGAGGTTCTGTAAAACTTACACTTCTACACGCATATACAAGACTACAACCAACACTTAACCTAGTGTAAGTGCAATGATAACGACTAGGCATTAACCCCACTCATAGTTATCGCCTATGTGCCTATGTGGATACTTTACTTCGTTCATCTCTAACCTTAGCTAAGTTACAATGATGCTAAGAGATTGTAAATCTTGAGACAACTTCTCTACACGAGATTTTAGGTCTACTTTACCCCTTTATATCCCCGTCAATCAACATACTGTCACACATACAAGCTAGTGCATTTATAAGTCTATGTACAATACAGACAAACCATCTCAGGAGACCTTCTCTATCAGAGATTTCCAAACCATTTTTCAGGGCCATGAAATGGTATTATTAAAATATTATACGCTCGAATAAAAGCTCAAACTCGAAATTATTATGAGCTCATTTGAATTTCAAGGCAGGCTTGCACTTGAGCTCGAGTGTTGATCCATAATCAAAGCTCGTGCTTTGTTTGAAGCTCATTTTGCATTTAGAGTCAAGCACCAGCAGTAAAACAAGACTGAGCTTGGCTCAAGTCTACCTCTAGACCTAAGTAGGTGACATGAATTAAAATAAATTATTGTAAGATGTTATAATATCTCTACAACAACACCAGAACATCAAATCATTCAACTCGATCTTGATAAAATGCTAAACAGATCTACAGAGTGACCTGAAGTTTCTGCTGGTTCTCCGCGAGATGCTGAACTCATTGGATAAACTGCAGCTTCCAAAACCTCTGCTTTGCGCTTGTTTATCCTATGATAATCAAAATAGACATCAATGAGGAAATGTAACGTGTAGTTTTAAGCATAAAAAATCAAACCGCAATGTTAAACTTTAAAAAGTAATAGTAAATTTAGCAATAATAAGATTTCCAATTTCAGCAGAACTAACAGTAGTTGGTGAAAATCAGCACAACCCTTCTGTAATTTGCTTCTTCTATCCGCGCTCTTTTTCATGTTTAACTCAAAAGCCTATCTTAGATGAACTAACAAATACAAGCTTCACACAGAATGTTATAATACCTGCTAGAATCTGAGCCAACATCATCATGATCATCACCATCGCCACCGTCTTCATCTTGCTCTTCCTCATCTTCCACCTCCTCCTCTCCCTCTGCTTCTTCATTTTCTACTTCGTCTTGGTCAGGTGATACATCAGAAGCAGAGTCCAACTCTGTATCGAGAAATGCTGCAAAATCATCGCTGCTTGATGAGTGCACCGGAGAATCTGCTGCCAGACTCATCTGGCATGCCAACCATGAGTTATATAAGAATCATGCTACATCATAAGGCACAAAGTTGATACACCAACATCTTCTCACTATCGTGTCAAAAACCCAAAACAATAACCAATAGCTTTAAACAATTTCAATTCACATATGGACTGCAACTTTGCAATTATTCACACACACACACACACACACACAATGAGGATATCAGTAAGGCATAAAGCTCAATCGCATTGCAAAATTGAACAGAGCAACCCACATAAAACATACTTAATGAGTAATTATTAGTTTATAATTCAGTAAAGTATTCAAAAAATGCCACCTGATTTTATCAAGTTCAATTTTCAAATCTCAGTTTTGTCAGATAGATATCTATACAACTCATTCACCTCTATGTAGCCCTAATTCTCATTATTAGAAGCCTTCGCTAAAGCCCCAAACAACCCAGCAAGAACAAGAACAACAACAACAACAACAAAAAACCCAGTGAAATCCCACAAGTGGGGCAACAACCCAGCAATAATTGTACATAATATTTGTCACACCTCCTTTTTCCGAAGAATATGGAGTTTTTCCAATTAAAGTGACATTAATCGAAATGGGATTATTTATTCAATTAGAGTCGCCACTTGGGATAATTATTATGGTGTCCCAAGTCACCGGTTTATTTTAAAATCCCAAATCAAAGAAACTGACTCTATTTTTGGTCCGCGAACACAGAAGACCGAGTAAGGAATTCGGTTAACCCGGGAGAACGTGAGAGGCACTCCCGAGTTCCGTAGTTTTAGCACGGTCGCTCAACTATTAATAATTGGCCTAACTATCTGAATTATTACATGTTTAAAACCTATTGTGCACTTTTACTTTCTAACTGTTTTTTAATTATTTGACCACTTTTAGTATTTATGGGATTTATTTGAACAAGTCGCGATGTAGCTCACTTGTTTGTTTTTGTACATATTGCGAATCGCGCCACGTGAAACGCACCCGCGACTTACAACATGTTTATTTTTATTATTATTTGAAGTTATGGTCGAGTCGCGTGAAACGCGCACTCGAATTGGGATTTATGTATCATGACTATTATACGGGAACCGTACCCATAGTCACGATGATTTATAATTAATCACGCCTAAAGCAAAACTATAAATGTTTATAAGTTGTTTCCCTAAACTACTTCGAGATTTGTTGTGAGGCAATGAATTATGGGTAACAAATTCATGTGAAAAGAATGTAGTAAATTAGTCATAAAAAAAGGGGAGTTAGCTCTTGATTCTTCTTAGGCCGGGTTAAACTCTTCGGCCCAAATCCTTAGCTCAAAATTGTTTCATGACTCATTTACAATTGAACCCAATTGAATCACATACAACAGATTATTCTTCAAACTTAAAACTAATATTTTAACATGCTACTTTGAGATAAAACGGCATAATCACATGAGTAAGCAATTTGCTAGCTAAACCAGTAAGGAAGCTCAACAACTAAATGAAACAAATTGTAAGAAAACATACTTTATTCACACAAATTTCACAAAGAACAGAGGCATGTAATCATAAGCATAGAATTACACCAAACACCCTTGTCACTATTTTAAACCCAAACAATAGATCCAATACAGTGATGGACAAATTTGCAAAGTCATTAGCATTAAAATCATGAGCTTCTCTTTCCCTAACATCTATGTACGTCTATGTTGCATATCCTAATCTAATGAAGGCATGATAACAGATTAAATTTGGAATTAACACATACAAAAGTCTCATACATTAGCTCACGGAATATGATCCACAGTAACAAATCAAGTGACATCAGAAGCTAATAAATATGGTCATGATCTCATAACAAATCAAATATGGGCATACAAGTCGAAATACATACCTAGCTGTGCGAGAATTGACTAGAAACGCCAAATAAAGGCTAGACAAAAAGGGCCAAATGAAGCTCAACAAGACAGCAATAGCAACGGCAGCAGTCCACGGCAAATCAGCCTTCAGAAGCTTTAAAATCCAAAAAATAGTTCCCAAAATCTCGTTCTCGGGTCTCTGTTCTCTAGTTTTTTTATTAAAAAAAAATCGGAATTTCAACTTCTACTCAGTGAAAGCGTGGGAGTGAGGTTCAGATTAGGGTTACTTTTGTTAGAGAGGAGGGAGAGGCGAGGAAACGACGTAATTTCGGTGCCAAGCTACGTCGTTTTGGGTAGTGAATAAGGGAACCGGACCGGGCATTGGACTAGGCTGGAGGATGTGGCGCTTTTGGGGCGATTGGGCCGCCTGAAGCTGCCCAATTTCGAGATTTAAAGGAACCAACCCCATTATTCTTTAATTGAATTTCACACTTGTCCCAAATTAAAGCTAAATGAAACTATTTTGCGAAAATGACCTAATTAGCAATTTAAACTAACTTACATTAAAATTGAATTAATTACTAGCATGTCAAAGAAATAAGCTACCATAATTTATTTTTTATGATTTTTATGATTTAAAACACTTCTAAATATGCATGAACAATTTGAATTAAAGCAAAACAAAATAAAAGAAAACCTCCTAAAATTTATAAAACAATTAAAATTATTTTTGGAGTATTTTTAGGAGTAATTTCCTATGTGGGCAAAGGTACCACTAACACACAAAAAATAGCAAAATCAGATCGATTGTTCATATTTTTTCGAAGTATATGGGATACCCACATTAAACTTTATGCCAAAGGTAAAAAAGCTAGAAACAGAAAGTGGAGTTCACATAGATGGAGAGAGACGGAACCTGAAATCATGGCCGGCGAGATTTTACCGACGGAAAAAGGGTTTTTGGCGTTTATATTGTTTGTATGTACGAAGAGCTTTTCAACTTCAGATGAAAATTGAAAGTTAAAGACAAAAATACGTTTGCTATAAGATTTAAGGCTGATCTGATTTTATTTTATTGTTTGTAATAAGAATGATCAGATTTATATAAGAGAAATAATTTTATTACGTAGATAAAAAGTTTTGGCATAATTTCATAGAGCTCCTCAAGTTTTATTTCTATAGTACTAATATACCTTTTAGTTTACAATATTATATTTACTTCTTTTGTTTTGATTTTTGTAAAAAAAAATTAATTTATTTAACATTAATGTAAGAAAAATAAATTTTGGCTAATTTTTCCTTACAGATTATACTATTTGTTTAATTAATTTTGTAAACTATCTTTTAGTTGTATTCTTTCTCAGGAATTATAAAGCTAATTACTTACTTCAAGTCACCAAAGTCTTGAAATATTTCAAGCTAAAAAGGGTGTTGCTATTTCCCTAACTCTCTGAAGATTTATTTCCTAAGGGAGAGAAATACATAAATAAGCCAAAACTAGAACATAAACGAGAGTTAAATATCCCAACAACTAGATTTGGACCAAACGACAATAATGCAGTATATACCATCAAACTCCACAAAATAAGAATACCTAATTTGCAAAAGCAAAGACATGAAATTTGCAGAAAAATGTTTTAAGTAAACTCGCCTCGTCCTACTTAGATATCTATCTGACAAAACTGAGTGGTTTCTTCTAATTCTGTCCATACCATTTTATTTTGGCTAACGACTTGATTTTCTAGATGAAGAACGTAGCGAAATAGATGTTTGGTGTGAATTGCATAATTCCCTAAATTATAGTGTCTTTGAATGCAAGTTGTGCCTGGGCCGACAACACATATGCCATGGCGTCATGCATCATGAAGAAAAAACAAAAAAGGGCAATCAAATACACAAAGTATTTTGTATTTATGCAGGGTTCGGGAAGACCGTAGCCCAAGGGGTATGATGTAGATAATCTATCTTAATACAAGCAAAAGTCGCTACTTTCACGGGTCGAATTCGTGACTTATAGGTCACATGAAGACAACTTTATCATTGTCTTATTTTCTGCTTAGCCAATGTTCGTTCACCACGTTCATGAAGGAAAAATAAATACTCCCTTCGGTGCATAATAAGTGATTTTTTTACCTTTGGCACATCCATTAAGAAAATACTACCTCCTAGAGAAAAGAAGATATTTTGACTAAATTACATTTAACTAAAATTTGCATATTGTTAACCTGACACATCGGGATATGTAAATAAAAAGAATTTTTGAAAACATAAAGTGAATTGCCTCTTCGTTATATAAAAGGACTCTTATTTTGGACCAAAATAAAAAAAGGCAAAAAAATTACTTATTATGGACCGGATGGAGTAGTTGACAGTGTCTTTAAGCAGTAAAATGATTATCAAAAGGGGTGTTTACCTTCCTATATTATATATGAAACTTTATTACTCTCTCCACTCAAGTTTTAACTTAATTACATGGCCATATACAATTTACCAATTGTATACAAATTAGTTTTAAATGAGTATCTATTTATATTATGAATTGAATAAGTAATCAGTTATTTCTCATCCATGTTCTCTCTCTTGCGCTCTCTCTCTCTCTCTCTCTCTATCTCTCTCTCTCTCTCTGTTTCGCTATCTCTCATTCTCTATTCTTTCCTCAATTTTTCTTACTTTGATATTCTCTACTTTTTATCATTTTATGTTGTATATATTTTTAATGGATTTCAATCATTTTACTATAGAGTTTTAACTTAGCAATTTCCTTTCATGTTGCATAATTGGTGTTCAAAATAAAATTGTCAATCAATAAATTTTGAAGGTGTTTGACTCTCCACCATTGACAGCCATTAAAAAACTTTGAAGCTTTAAATTTGAATTTAGGTTTTTAAAACTCATTATTTGTTTGGATTGGGTGTTGTTGCAAACAATTGAGAATATTGTTTGGAGTTTATATGTGATGACCCAAAAGGTTATATTTAAATTTAATAATTATTTATGTGTCCTAACACCTCGAAAAGTACTATTTATCATTTCTCGACTTGCGTGCGCAGTTCGTATAATTTTCCGAAAAGTTTTTATATGAAAAATTGATTAAAATGAGAAATAGAGCCTTAAAACTCAATTGAGTTGACTTTGGTCAATATTTTGAGCAAACGGACTCGGATCAGTATTTTGACAGTTCCAGTAGGTTCGTATCGTGATTTAGGACTTGGGCTTATGCCCAAAATTTAATTTGGAGGTCCCCACGTTAAATTATCGACAGTTGACGAAAACTAGAAGGCTAAAGGCTTAAAGATTTTAAAGTTTGACCACAAATTGACTTTTATTGATATCGGGGTCGGATTTGAAACCTTAAAATTTTTATAGGTCCGTTATGTCATTTATGACTTGTGTGCAAAATTTGAGGTCAATCGGACTTGATTTGATAGGTTTCGGCATCGAATGTATAAGTTGGAAATTCTTAAGTCCCTTAAGCTTGAATTGTAGTATGATTTGTGGTTTTAGCATTGTTTGATGTGATTTTAGGTTTCGACTAAATTTGTATGATATTTTAGGACTTGATAGTGTATTTGGTTGAGGTCTCGGGGGCCTCGGGTGAGTTTCAGATGGTTAACGGGTTGAATTTTGGACTTGGAACTTTAATAGAATTTTTCTAATACGCTGTCTGGTTTCCTTCTTCGCGTTCGCGATAGAGGTCTCGCATTCGCGAAGAGGAACTGGAGGCAGACGAAAATTACTCTTCACGTTCGCGAATAGGGGACCGCATTCGCGAAGGGGTAGAGGGAAGTGTTCATCGCGAATGTGTGGGTGCATTCGCGTTCGCGTAGAAGGGCGAGGCCTGGCCGGGCACCAGGCGATAAGGCTTCGCATTCATGTAGGGGAGACCGCGTTCGCAAAGGCCAAGTTTGGCAAGGCATCGCGTTCGCGAAGAAGAAATCTGGGGCAACACAAAAATGTGTTTCGCGAACGCGAGGGTGCTATCGCGTTCGCGAAGAAGAAATTCCTGGACAGCAGAACTTAAGTTTTGGGAATGGGATTTCGTCCCATTTTTTATTATTCAAGATTTTGAGCTCGAGTAAGGCGATTTTTGGGCGATTTTTACGGGAAAACATTGGGGTAAGTGTTCCTTATCCTATATTGATTATATTTCATGATTCCATACTCATTTATATCATAAATCTGTGAATTTATGGAAGAAAAATTATATTTTTATAAAATCTTCCAAAACTGTAAAATAAAGATTTGAAAGCTAATCCGATGTTCGGAATTCGATAATTTTTTGTATGGTTGAACTCGTATCGGAACGGGTGCTCGAATTTCGTGAGTTTTTCCTAGATTCGATGTCACGACCCAAACCGATGGGTCGCGACGGGCACCCGGTACTTTACTCAACCGAGTACCAACATAACGTATCTTTTATATCATTCCATCATAGGTAAATGAACCAGGGTAAAGCATGAGGTAATAAACTTATACATATGACATACTGTCCTATAAGACCCAAAACGATCGCTCGTACACTGAACATAGGCCGACAAGGCCATACAACCTTTCATATATATGACATCTGTTTATAAGCCTCTAAGAATACATAATTTTCATAAAGGTCGGGACAGAGCCCCGCCATACCAAACAATACACATCTAAGGTATACTGACCAAACAAGCAACTCCGGAGCAAATGGAGTGCACCAGCATCTTCCGCTGAGCTGATCGCCTACTTGGAGGATTCTCGACCCGTCTATCAAGACCTACGGGCATGAAACACAGTGTCCCCAGGCAAAAGGGACGTCGGTACAAATAATGTACCGAGTATGTAAGGAATAAAAATCAGTAAATAATAGACATGAGAGAAATATGGAGTAAAAGACTCGACATGTACGTCTGCAAAGCTCTGTGAATCATTTCATTTTTATAATGCCATGCATATGCGTATAAATGTCATACCATGCATAGGTATATGTGTTCATAATATCATCAAGCCTCTGAGGGCATCCCATCACATCATTTCGGCCACTGTGGGCAAATCATCAACGTATACCAGTTGATCAGGTGGTGGTGCGTATATAACGCCGTAACCTTTTCCCATATCCCATATACATATATATACGCGTATATAACGCCATCTGGTCATGGGTCAATGTACATGTATAAATGTATGAAATGCATAAGAAATACGTTAATACGATTTTCTCATAATGTCATAAAAAGAATATGCATGTCGGATAAATTTTATCAAATACGTATTTTTCTAAGACCCATAAACAGAAGATATAATAATAATTCACGTGGGGAATCAAGAATATAGACACCCCTAATATTTCTATGAATAGAGTCATTTATGGAAGTTGTGCATTTGCTCATTTCGTACGTGTCGTATAGATCATGTCAAAAGAAAGAAGGGATAGTCTTAACATACCTGAATCGATTTTCTTGACAATCCTCTAACACACGTTAATTGCGATAAAACACAAAACAAGCCATATGAAAAAGCTCGAAGTAATCACGTTGCTATGCAAAGAAAATCTTGGCCGAAACTTTTCCTTAAAGCACTTATCAATACGTTGCTATGTAAGGAGATTTTGGAGAATGATCTTTGTTGAACTCTTTCCCTAGGAGAATAGAAATAACATTTTGAAAGAATTAGGAATCTTGGCTGAACTCTTTAACGTTACTATGTCCCTTTTCTTAAGAGATTAGAATAGAATTAGGAATGTTATCCTTGATTATTAGGTGGGGCCCACATCTCTAACTTAGTGGCACCTAATTCCTTCAAGTGTGACACATTTATATCTCTCGCAAGAGTCATCAAATGACAAAGGAGGGGTGCTGCCACGTTAATCTTAGCTTGGTCTTATCCAAGATTATTAATTAATTACTCACTAATTTTTATTAACTTGCTAATTTTTCCATTAATCAATAATTCACATAATTAAAAATTATCTCAAATTACTTAAAATACTACTTAATTTTAGCACACCTTATACACCTTACTATCATGGTCATGTGGTACCTTGTAGGGTACAAGTCCATAAATATCGGGTATTATAGCTCGGACCATATTTTATCTCAAATTATCAAATTTCGACGAAACTCATTTTCTTTGATTCGTTTACCCTTTCACCTTCACGAATTTACTCATCATTTGTTTGAAATAGCATAATGCTTATAATCTCCAAATAATCTTGTCCTTGAACTGATGTCAATTATCTTACGACAAATTCAACGTACAATACTACTGGGTGTAACATCGTCGTAATAAATTACTGCGGAACATAACATCGTCGTAATAATGCGAGGCGTAACATTCGAGATGTGGGTCCCACTGTTGATTTTTGAAATAAATTTCGGATTTTAATCCGAAAAATTAGTAAATTCATATGGAATTAATTCCTACAATTTGTATTGAATATATTGAATTGTTTATGACTAGATTTGAGGATTTCGGACACTAATTCGCGAGGCAAGGGTGTATTGAAAACTTAAATAATGTTGCAAAACGAGGTAAGTATCGTGGTTAACCTTGACTCGAGGGAATAGAACCCTTGAATTATTTGCTATGTGAATTTCATGTGTAGCGATGTATAGGCAAGGTGATGAGTGCTTATACTTTGTCAAATTAATTGTTTGCTTAATTATTTAAATATCATAATTTGTTTTAAGACACGAATTAATTATTATAATAATTGTTTCTCTCATATTCCTTGTCAAATATTAATTTTTGAATTTCTGCAATAATTGTTACATGTTTATTTGATTTATGTATCTTAATTGCTACTTGACATTTAGCATATTAAATATTAAACTGTCTATTGTCTCCCTGATTTCCACAATTAATTGCTACTTGTCATTATTTATTTCATAAATAAATTATAATTATTGTATGACTTGATGCTTAATAGTTTCTCATTGAACGTGGTATTTATTGAAGTATTTTTTTTTTCAATTTACATTTAAGAGTTGTTAAAATATATTGGGGGATCGGGTTGCATGCCGCAACAGAAATAAAAATGAATATATTGGGAGATCGGGTTGCACGCCGCAATAGATTTATTTAAAGTTTATATTGTTGGATCGGATTGCGCGCCGCAACAGAATTTATTCTAAGTTTATATTGTTGGAGCGGGTTGCACGCCACAATGGAAATAAATTTAGGGATTATAACTGCTGAATTGACTTCAATTATTGATATTATTTACCGGTCTTACTTCTATTCCTGTTATTATTATTATTATTATTATTATTATTTTTATTATTATTATTATTATTATTATTATTATTATTATTATTATTATTATTATTTTGTACTGGTTAATGTAAGCGACCTGCCTTAGCCTCGTCACTACTTCGTCGAAGTTAGGCTCGGCACTTACAAAGTACATGTGATCGGTTGTACTCATACTATACTCTGAACTTCTTGTGCATATTTTGAAGTTGGTCCCAACGGCGTACTATAGACTTGCTCGGATTTCAGTTACCCAGAGGAGACTTGAGGTATAACTGCACAACGTCCACAGTCCTGAAGTCCCCGTCTACTTTATTTTAACTGTGTGTTTTCTTTCAGACAGCTTTATTTTATTCAGACCCTTATTTGTATTATTCTAGAAGCTCGTGCACTTTAGACTCCAAATCTGGGATGGTATTTAGACATCACGATTATCATGGATTATTCACTTTATTTTAGACTTTATTTCTGCATTTGTTTCTTTGTTATTAATTAATTTAAAATTTTGTTAAAATGACAAATTATATTCTAACATTGGTTTGCCTAGCAAGTGAAATGTTAGGCACCATCACGGTCCCGAATGTGAGAATTTCGGGTCGTGACAGTTGGTATCAGAGCACTAGGTTACATAGGTCTCACGAGTCACAAGAAAACTTAGTAGAGTCTGAAGGATCGGCACGTAGACGTCTGTACTTATCTTTCAGAGGCTATAAAGTTTAGGAACAATATCACCTCTTTCTTATTTTGTCGTGCGATTTTATTATATCATCGATGATTGAACCATTCTATTCTTATTCTCTCGCAGATGGCGAGAACACGTAATACATCTACCGACGGACATGGACCAGATCCCCGGTGGCAACTATGATCAGGGGTAGAGGTCGAGGCTGAGGTCGTGCTAGAGGCCGAGGCAGAGGCAGAGGTAGAGCTTAGTCTAGAACTCAAGCAGCAGCACCTGTTGTAGAACCGCAGGTGGATATTCAGGAGGAGGTTACCGTTCAGACTGTACCGATTGGACCAATTCAGGTCCCAGAAGGATTCATAGCTACTCCAGTACTTCAGGACGCTCTAGTCCGTTTGGTGAGCCTTATGGAGGGTGTGGCCCAGAATGGTACATTTTCAGTGGCACCAGCCATCTCACAGGCTGGGGGAGGAGAACAAACTCCCACTACTCTAGCTCCGGAGCAGATGGCTCCCCAGTATCAGGCTCCAGTAGCCCCGCCAGTTGGGGTAGTTCAGCCAGTTGTTGCGGTACATGCCGGTGATAAGCCTGACATGTCTTCTGAGGCCTTATTGAGACTGGATAAGTTTACTAAGCTCTTTCCAGTTCACTTCAGTGGTATACCTTCTGAGGACTCACATAATTATCTTGACTGCTGCCATGAGGTGCTGCGGAACATGGGTATAGTCGAGACAAATGGGGTCGATTTTGCTGTATTTCAGATGACGGGTTCCGCCAAGAGGTGGTGGAGAGATTATACATTGACCAGACCAGTTGGATCGCCTGCATTGACCTGGGAGAAGTTCTCACGGCTATATTTAGATAAGTTTCTCCCTATCACATTGAGAGAGGATTACCGTAGGCAATTTGAGCATCTACAACGGGGCAGTATGACTGTTACTCAGTATGAGTCTCATTTTGTGGATTTAACTCGTCATGCTCTCCCTTTACTTCCTACTGAGGGAGAGAGAGCGAGGAGGTTTACTGAGGGACTTACTCACCCTATTAGGCTTCAGATGGCCAAGAAAACCGGGAGTGGGATTTCCTTTCAAGGGGCTGCTAATGTTACGAGGAGGATCGAGATGGTTCTTGCATAAGAGAGAGGGTAGGGGTCTGATAAGAGGCCTCGTCAGTTTGGTGGGTTCAGTGGTGCCTCGTCTGGAGGTAGGGGTAATTTTGGTTGGGGTCATCCTCCTAGACCATTTCATTCAGCATTTCAGGCATCTAACGGTGTTTTAGGGAGTCACGGTCCTATTATGCCTTACTCTGGGCAGCCAACATTTAGTGCACATTCAGCTCCTATCAGAGCACCTCCACTCTAGAGTCACTACAATGGTTATTCGGCCCATTTGGGCCAGCTTCAGCTTTAGTAGTCACGGCAACAGGATGGGTGTTATGAGTGTGGGAACATTAGTCACATAAGGAGGTATTGCCCTAGGTTGTCGAGTAACAGATCTCGGCAGGATTCTCGTGCCATCATACTGGCACCGGTTGCTTCACCGCCTGCTCAGCCAACTAGAGGTAGGGGTGGGCATATATCAGTTAGAACCGAAAAAACCGACAGAACCGAAAATATTTTTATTTCGGTTTCGGTTATTCGGACTTTTCGGTCGGTTTCAATTTAAAAATTTTAAAATTCAATTTTTCGGTTCGGTCATTGGTTATTGATTTATTTTGTTCGGTTAACCGAAAAACCAAATTATTAGAAAATGGATTCTTTAAACTATATATAGGCTAAGCCCAATATAACAAATACTAGACCCAATTTTAAGTTCCATCAAAGACAACCCACTCTTAACAAATACTAGGCCCACACTTAAAGACTTTTAGGCATCGGCTTTTCCCACTCTTAAGCTTTTCCCAAATACGCTAGGGTTCTTTTTCTTCAAACTTCTCTCTCTAGTCTCTATCGCCATTGATACACTGGTGCGGTTGTGCCGGTAAGCTTAATTTTTATTATATTTCTCTCATTTCTTCTTTTTTGTTCTCTTTCCTAGCTGAACTTCTCTTCTTTCTCTCATTTTAGTAAAGTTTTTCTTTTTTTTCTGCTAAAAATTAGTAGTTAAAGACTTAAAGGTGCATGTATATTGTTGAAAGAAGTCTTGACTCTTGAATTTGATGTCCATTTTCTGTCTCCTTGCTCGGTTATTATTTCTGTTTCCTCATTTAATTTTGTGCTTGTTTCTGTCTCCTCCTCTAACTTCCTTTATCGCATTATTATAGCTCAGTGTTTTATTATTCTGCTTGTATTCGTTTTCGTAGATGGAAAAAAATAGAATTAGGGTAAGCGAAGCATGCGAAGGTGGGGGTTCAAATGATAGCATACCTAACACTGAATGTCTCAGTCCTGATGAAGCTCCAAAGAAAAGAAAATTCATGCAACCTAGATCTGATACTTGGAACCATTTTGAAAAGTATGATGATCCTAGTGGAGCTAAAAGAGGAAAATGTAAGTATTGTGAAAAAACTTATGCAGCTGCTACGAAAGGTAATGGTACTAAATCAATGAACAATCATCTCACTAAGTGTCCCAAAATGCCCCGTAAAATAGAAAATAGTCAAACACAACTAAGTTTTCTACCAGCTTCAAATGGGACAAATGAAGGGGTGCTTACCACTTGGAAATTTGATCAAGTACTTATTAGGAGAGCTTTAGCTCAAATGATAATTTTGGATGAACTGCCATTTAGTTTTGTTGAAAAAAAAGGATTTAAGAAGTTTATAGGAGTCACAATACCTCAATTTCAAATTCCTTCTCGTAGAACATTGACAAGAGATTGTTATGAACTTTATTGTGAACAAAGACAAAGTTTGAAGAAGTCCTTCAATGAAGCACGTCCAAAAATCTATCTTACAATATATACTTGGACTTCTATACAAAGAATAAACTATATATGTGTCTTACTGCTCACTTTATTGACAACGATTGGAAATTGCATAAAAGGATAATAAACTTTTGTCCTATCTCTAGTCATAAGGGTGATGATATGGCGGCGGTTATTACTAATTACTTGCTTGATTGGGGTTTGGAAAATGTATTTACTATAACGGTAGATAATGCTAGTTCCAGTGATGTCACAGTAAGAGAAGTGTCTAAACAATTGACTACTTGGGGAACTAATATAATGAATGGTAAACACTTGCATGTTAGATGTATGGCTCACATACTTAATCTCATTGTACAAGATGGGTTGACAGAAATTGGTGTTTCTATCAAGAGAGTTAGACAAGCTGTGAGATACATTAGACTGTCTCCCGCTAGGATTAGAAAGTTTAAAGAATGTTGTGAATCTTAAAAGTTAACTTCCAAGAGAACATTATGCTTAGATGTTTCTACTCGATGAAACTCTACATACATGATGTTAGACACAGCACAATAATTTGAGCTTGCCTTTGACAAATATAGTTTCTTTGATACTGGATTGTTGCATTATCTTCGTACCTATGTATGTGAAGATGGAACTAGTACAGGTGATCTCACAAGTGCTGACTGGGATAATGTGAGAATAATGGTAAAATTTCTTGAAGCTTTTTATTTGCTTACTTTGAGGGTCTCTGGTTCTATTTATGTCACTTCCAATGTATATTTTATTGAAATTTGTGAGCTTGATCTTATTTTGAAAGAGTGGATGGAACATGAAGATGCTAGTTTGAAAGAAATGGCAAAAAAATTGAAAGAAAAATTTGTCAAGTATTGAGGTGAACCTGAAAAAAATGAACAATATGATCTTTATTGCATCAATTTTGGATCCCTGTAACAAGCTTGACTATGTTCCTTTTGCAATTGTGAGGATGTTTGGAGAAAAAGAAGGGAAGAAATTGATTTTAGAAGTGAAAAATTATATGGATTCTTTGTTTGATTATTATGTAAAGAAAAATTCAAAAGGATCTACATCTGCTTCATCTAGAAACACAACAGCTACTGTGAGTGGTTATGGTAGCTTTTTGAAAAGAGGAACAATGAGAACGAAATTGGAATTTGAGAAACATAAGGAAGTGACAGGAGGTTTGGGTGCTAAATCAGAGTTAGATAGATATCTTGATGAAGATATTGAGCTTGAAACGGATGAGTTTAAAATCTTAAAGTGGTGAAAAATCAATGAGCCTAGATTTTCCATTCTTGCGGAGATGGCTCGTGATGTGTTAGCCATTCCTATTTCAAGTGTTGCATCAGAATATGCATTCAGTACTGGAGGTCGCATTCTTGACTCGTTTAGGAGTTCGTTGACGCCTAAACTGGTGCAATCTCTTATTTGTCTTCAAGATTGGCTTAGAATTGAACCTATTCCTATTAAAGTTGAGGAAGACTTGGAGTATCTAGAACAACTGAAACTTGGTAATTATTTTGTATTTTGCATTTATTATATTACAAATAGTTTACTTAACACTGATGCCTGACAAAGTTTTCTTCAATATTTTCCTTAGATTTGGCTAATTGTGCAAAAGATTCAACTATTATTGACATATAGTTGCAACCTGTGGCATGTGTGGTAAGTTGATAACCTTCTGTATATTTGATGATATAATACCGATATACTTTATTATAAATCAATTGTGTTTTTGACTTATAATTATGTCTTTTTTTGCAAAGGTTTGATCATGGCGCCTAAATGGAACTTACAGATTATGTATCATCTTCGTAAATGCTTCGATCAACAAGTAAATAGACAAGTAGTAAATAGACAAGTGATGCTGCAGTAATAACTTGCTAGTGAGCTCTTTTGGTAGACAAGCTGATGCTGCATTAGTACTTAATATAGTTATTTTGCTGGTTTTGAGACTTCAACAACATGAAAACTTTCTAACTTCTGGATTCCTCTTTTGGTTATGTAATATTACTTGTACTAAACAGTGGTTTCCTACTAGCTGCTCAAGCTAACTTTTGGATATAATGAATGAAGTTCATGTGCAAATTATCACATTGGCATGTTTTTAGGTTTTTGGCAGCAAAGCAGCATAGATTCTGGGTTTTTTGTTCTCTCATGGCTGAATATTGGACATATGTTGCTGCATATTGAATTTGATATGGGTATTCTGTTTCTTGATTATGTGCAAATTATCACATTGGCATGTGATTTTATAAATAAATCAGATGGGTGCTGCTTTTCGAGCTCCTATTGGTGGTCTGTTGTTCGCTCTAGAAGAAATGGCATCTTGGTATATTTTAAAAAATGTACATGCTTTTATCTGATTCTTGATAGACCAAAAGGTTTCTGGGAGATAATAGTCCTTATCGCTATATTTGTGTTACTAAGATTATAGTAGATTTTCTCTACAAATCAGATTTTTTTAAATCAAGAATACTCCTCAACAACACATTTATATAAATAAAAGAACGGATTTATGATTTATCACATTCAAGCAACACAAGAAGTCCAAAATTTTAGAAAAAACCAACAAATTAGTCAGTCCAATTAATACGTAGAAGAAGCCCAATATGATAATGTTCAAACCGAAAACCGAACCCAAATAAACCGAACCGAAATTAGAAAATCGAACTAAACCGAACTTATTTCAGTTCGGTTTCAGTTACTACTTTTACAAAACCTAAAACCAAATAATAGAACCAAATTTCTTCAAACCGAACTGAACCGATTGAACGCCCACCCCTAGCTAGAGGTAGGAGACAGGCAGCTAGAGGTGGAGATCAGGCCATTAGAGGTGGAGGTCAGGCCGTTATAGGTGGAAGCCAACCAGTTAGAGGCCGTCCCAGAGACTCAGTTCAGAGTGGTGGAGCCCAGTCCCGATTTTATGCTTTTCCACCTAGGCCTGAAGTCGAGTCATCTGATGTTGTGATCACAGGTATTATTCCAGTTTGCCATAGAGATGCTTCAGTTCTATTTGATCAAAGATCTACTTATTCCTATGTGTCCTCATATTTTTCTTCATATTTGGTTGTGCCTCGTGATTCTCTGGGTGCTTCTGTGTGTGTATCTATACCGGTGGGAGACTGTGTTATGATAGACCATGTTTATCGTTCGCGTGTGGTTACTATTGGTAGTCTTGAGACTAGTATGGATCTTCTACTTCTTGATATAGCAGATTTTGATGTCATCTTGGGTATGGATTGGCTGTCACCTTATCATGCTATATTGGCTGTCACCTGGTCATTCTACCAGCAGGGTTATTTCTTATATGAAGGCTCAGCGTAAAGTCGAGAAAGGATGTCTAGCCTATTTGGCTTATATTCGCGATCCCAATGCGGGTGTTCCTTTTATGGGCTCAATACTATTTGGCTCCGGGTACTCAGCCCATTTCTATTTCACTATACCGTATGGTCCCTCCGGAACTGAAAGAACTGAAGGAGCAGTTACAAGACTTGCTTGATCAGGGATTTTATTAGACCTAGTGTCTCGCCCTAGGGTGCACCAGTGTTATTTGTAAAGAAGAAAGATGGTTCAATGCAAATGTGTATAGACTATCGGCAGTTGAACAAGGCTACTATCAAGAACAAGTATCCACTACCAAGAATTGATGACTTATTCGATCAGCTTCAGGGTGCCAAGGTGTTTTCAAAGATCGACTTGAGGTCTGGTTACCATCGGTTGAATATTAGGGCATCTATGTCCCTAAGACAGCTTTTCAGACTCGGTATGGGCATTACGAATTCCTAGTGATGTCATTTGGGTTGATAAATGCCCCAACATCATTTATGGATTTAATGAACCGGGTATTCAGACCCTATCTGGATTCTTTTGTGTTTGTATTCATTGATGATATCTTGATTTACCCCAGCAATCGAAAGGAGCATGAGCAGCATCTTCGGACTGTGCTTCAGATTTAAAAAAAAAAATCAATTATATGCAAAATTTTCAAAATGTGAATTTGGTTAGACTCAGTTGCCTTTTTGGGGCATGTTGTGTCGGCAGAAGGTATAAAAGTGGATCCTAAGAAGATTGAGGTTGTTCAAAATTGGCCTAGACCTACTTCAGTTACAGAGATCGATAGTTTCCTGGGTTTGGCAGGTTATTATCGTCGGTTCATGGAGGGGCTTTCATCTATAGCAAGCCCATTGACTAGACTAACCCAGAAAGGTGTTCCATTCGGATGGTCATACGGGTGTAAGTTGAGCTTTTAGAAGCTCAAGACTGCTTTGACTACGGCGCCATTGTTGGTATTATCCACAAGTTCAGGATCTTATACGGTGTATTGTGATGCATCTTGCATTGGACTTGGTGAAGTATTGATGCAAGATGGCAGGGTGATTGCATATGCGTCGCGACAGTTGAAAGTTCACGAGAAGAATTATCATGTTCATGGCACTGAAGATTTGGAGGCATTACCTCTACGGTGTCTCGTGTGAGGTATTTACTGATCATCGTAGCCTTCAGTATCTGTTCAAACAAAAAGATCTTAATTTGAGGCAGAGAAGATGGTTGGAGTTATTGAAAGACTATGATATCACCATTTTGTATCACCCTGGAAAGGCTAATGTGGTGGCCAATCCTTTGATTAGAAAGGTTATGAGTATGGGCAACCTTGCTTATATTCTGGTTGGTGAGAGACCGTTAGTTGTAGATGTCTAGACTTTGGCTAATCAGTTCGTGAGGTTAGATGTTTCAGAAACCAGTCGGGTTCTAGCTTGCACAGTCGCTCGGTCTTCTTTACATGAGCGCATCAGAGAGCGGTAGTATGATGATCCTCATTTACTTTTCCTTAAGGACACGGTGCGGCACGGTGATGTCAAACAGGTTGTTGTGGGGGAAGATGGAGTTCTGCGAATGCAGGGTCGTATTTGTGTGCCTAATGTGGATGGACTTCGTGAATTAATTCTGGAAGAGGCCCACATTCCAAGTATTCTATTCATCTAGGTACCGCCAAAATGTATCAAGATTTGCGGCAACATTATTGGTGGAGGAGAATGAAGAAATATATAGTTGCATATGTAGCTCGGTGTCTGAATTGTCAGCAAGTTAAGTACGAGCATCAGAGACCTGGTGGTTTGCTTCAGAAGTTAGAAATTCCTGAGTGGAAGTGGGAGCGTATCACTATGGATTTTGTTGTTGGGCTCCCACGGACTCAGAGAAAATTTGACGCAGTTTGGGTCATTGTGGACAGGTTGACCAAGTCAGCACATTTCATTCCAGTGGCAGTTACTTATTCTTCAGAGCGGTTAGCTGAAATTTATATTCGTGAGATTGTCCGCCTTCACGGCGTGCCCGTGTCTATTATTTCAGATCAAGGTACGCATTTTACCTCACACTTTTGGAGGGCTGTACAGTGTGAGTTAGGCACGCAGGTTGAGTTGAGTACAACATTTCATCCACAGACAGACGGACAGTTAGAGCGCACTATTCAGATGCTTCGCGCTTGTATTATAAACTTTGAAGGTTCTTGGGATCAGTTCTTGCCACTTGCGGGCTTTGCTTATAATAATAGCTACCAGTCGAGCATTCAGATGGCTCCATGTGAGGCATTATACGGAAGGCGGTGCCGATCGCCAGTTGGCTGGTTTGAACCGGGAGAGGCTCGGTTATTGGATACCGATTTGGTACAAGATGCCTTGGATAAGGTCAAAATTATTCAGGATCAACTTTGCACAACTCAGTCTAGGCAAAAGAGTTATGCCGACCGTAAAGTTCATGATATTGCATTCATGGTTGGAGAAAGAGTATTGCTCCGGGTTTCACCTATGAAAGGTGTAATGAGGTTCGGAAAGAAGGGCAAGTTGAGCCCTAGGTATATAGGACCCTTCGAAATTCTTAAAAGGGTGAGCGAAGTAGCCTACAGGCTTGCATTACTACCTAGTTTATTAGCGGTTCATCCAGTGTTCCATGTGTCTATGCTCTGAAAATATTATGGTGATCCGTCTCATGTGTTAGATTTCAGCTCAGTCCAATTGGACAAGGATTTGACTTATGAGGAGGAGCCGATAGCTATTCTAGCCCGGCAGGTCCGACAATTGAGGTCTAAGAGTTATCCTTTAGTTCGGGTGCAATGGAGAGGTCAGCCGGTAGAAGCATCTACCTGGGAGTCCGAGTCGGACATGCGGAGTACATATCCACACTTTTTCACCAGCTCAGGTACTTTTTCTAATTCCGTTCGAGGACGAACGTTTGTTTTAGAGGTGGAGAATGTGATGACCCAAAATGTTATCTTTAAATTTAATAATTATTTCTGTGTCCTAAGACCTAGAAAAGTACTATTCATCATTCCTCGACTTGCGTGCGTAATCCATATAATTTTCCGGAAAGTTTTTATATGAAAAATTGATTAAAATTAGAAATAGAGCCTTAAAACTCAACTGAGTTGGCTTTGATCAACATTTTGAGCAAACGAACTCGGATCAGTATTTTGACAATTTCGCTAGGTCCGTATCGTGATTTGGGACTTGGGCGTATGCCTGAAATTTAATTTGGAGGTCCCTAACTTGAATTATCGTAGTTGGTGAAAACTAGAAGCCTAAAGGCATAAAGATTTTAAAGTTTAACCACAAATTGACTTTTATTGATATCGGGGTCGGATTTGAGTCCTTAAAATTGTCATAGGTCAATTATGTCATTTATGACTTGTGTGCAAAATTTGAGGTCAATCGGACTTGATTTGATAGGTTTCGACATCGAATGTAGAAGTTGAAAATTCTTAAGTTCCTTAAGCTTGAATTGTGGTATGATTTGTGGTTTTAGCGTTGTTTGATGTGATTTGAGATTTTGACTAAATTTGTATGATGTTTTAGGATTTGGTGGTGTATTTGGTTGAGGTCCCGGGGGCCTCGGGTGAGTTTCAAATGGCTAACAGATTGAATTTTGGACTTGGAACTTTGCTGGAAATTTTCTTATGTACTGTATGGTTTCCTTCTTCGCGATCGCGATAGAGGGCTCGCGTTCGTGAAGAGGAACTAGAGGCAGGCGAAATTTACTATTCGCGCTCACGAAGAGGGGACCGTGTTCGCGAAGGGGTAAAGGGCAGTGTTCATCGCGAACGCGTGGGAGCGTTCGCGTTCGCGTTCGCGTAGAAGGGCGAGGCCTGGCCAAGCGCCAGGCGATAAGGCTTTGCGCTCGTGTAGGGGAGACCGTATTCGCGAAGGCCAAGTTTGGCAAGGCATCACGTTCGTGAGACTACCCTCACGTTCACGAAGAAGAAATCTGGGGCAACACAAAAATGTGCTTCGCGAACGCGAGGGTGCTATCGCGTTCGCGAAGAAGAAATTCCTCGACAATAGAACTTAAGTTGTAGAAATGGGATTTCGTCCCATTTTTCATTATTCAAGATTTTGAGCTCGGGTAAGGTGACTTTTGGGCGATGTTTACGAGAAAATATTGGGGTAAGTATTCCTTATCCTATATCGATTATATTTCATGATTACATACTCATTTAAATTATGAATCCGTGAATTTATGGAAGAAAAATCAGATTTTTATAAAATCTTACAAAAATGTAAAATGAAGATTTGAAAGCCAATCCGATGTCGGAATTCGATAATTTTTATATGGTTGAACTCGTATCGGAACGGATGTTCGGATTTCGTGAGTTTTTTCGGGATTCGAGACGTGGGTCTCACTGCTGATTTTTGAAATAAATTTCGGATTTTAATCCGGAAAATTAGTAAATTCATTTGAAATTAATTCCTACGGTTTGTATTGAATATATTGAATTGTTTATGACTAGTTTTGAGTATTTCGGACACTAATTCGCGAGGCAAGGGTGTATTGAAAACTTAAATAATGTTGCAAAACGAGGTAAGTATCGTGGTTAACCTTGACTCGAGGGAATAGAACCCTTGAATTATTTGCTATGTGAATTTCATGTGTAGCGATGTATAGGCAAGGTGATGAGTGCTTATACTTTGTCAAATTAATTGTTTGCTTAATTATTTAAATATCATAATTTGTTTTAAGACACGAATTAATTATTATAATAATTGTTTCTCTCATATTCCTTGTCAAATATTAATTTTTGAATTTCTGCAATAATTGTTACATGTTTATTTGATTTATGTATCTTAATTGCTACTTGACATTTAGCATATTAAATATTAAACTGTCTATTGTCTCCCTGATTTTCACAATTAATTGCTACTTGTCATTATTTATTTCATAAATAAATTATAATTATTGTATGACTTGATGCTTAATAGTTTCTCATTGAACGTGGTATTTATTGAAGTATTTTTTTTTCAATTTACATTTAAGAGTTGTTAAAATATATTGGGGGATCGGGTTGCACGCCGCAACGGAAATGAAATTGAATATATTGGGGGATCGGGTTGCACGCCGCAACGGATTTTATTCTA
Source organism: Nicotiana tomentosiformis (assembly GCF_000390325.3). NCBI lineage: Eukaryota > Viridiplantae > Streptophyta > Magnoliopsida > Solanales > Solanaceae > Nicotiana > Nicotiana tomentosiformis. The sequence goes on from NC_090822.1 coordinate 10,029,585, forward strand.
AATTTATATTGTTGGAGCGGGTTACACGTCGCAATGGAAATAAATTGAGGGATTATGACTACTGAATTGACTTCAATTATTAATATTATTTACCGGTCTTACTTCTATTCCTGTTATTATTATTATTATTATTATTATTATTATTATTATTATTATTATTATTATTATTATTATTATTATTATTATTATTATTGTGTACAGGTTAATGTAAGCGACATGCCTTAGCCTCGTCACTACTTCGTCGAGGTTAGGCTCGGTACTTACAGAGTATATGTGGTCGGTTGTACTCATACTACACTCTACACTTCTTGTGCAGATTTCGGAGTTGGTCCCAGCAGTGTACTATAGACTTGCTCGGATTTCAGCTACCCAGAGGAGACTTGAGGTATAACTGCACAGCGTCCGCAGTTCTGAAGTCCCCGTCTACTTTATTTTAGCTGTGTGTTTTCTTTCAGACAACTTTATTTTATTCAGACCCTTATTTATATTATTCTAGAAGTTCGTGTACTTGTGACTCCAGTTCTGGGATGGTATTTAGACATCACGATTATCATGGATTATTCACTTTATTTTTGACTTTATTTCCGCATTTGTTTCTTTGTTATTAATTAATTTAAAATTTTGTTAAAATGACAAATTATATTCTAACGTTGGCTTGCCTAGCAAGTAAAATATTAGGCGTCATCACGGTCCCGAAGGTGGGAATTTTGGTCGTGACATTATATCTCAATTTTGAGGGTGTTTGGTAAAGATTAGATTTGATTTTGGCTGAATTTTATATTGAAACTCGAAGAAGAAGAAGAAGAAGAAGAAGAAGAAGAAGAAGAAGAAGAAGAAGAAGAAGAACACATGACATACAATATACTTACAAAATTATATTAAAGTTGTATTATAATTGCATGTAAATTGTATTTAAGTTGTATTCTGTTGTATTTATATATTTTTTTATTTGAATGTTGTATGAAAGTTAAAAAATAGTTGTATAATGTATGAATCATTGTATGAAAGTTGTATTTAAGTTATAAATACTATCTTTTTACGTAAATTTATTGATATGTATCAAAATTGTATTAAAAGAGAAAATTTTGATTCAAATTTCAGAGAGGAAGAAGAACACACTACATACAAAATATTGTCACGGCCCAATTTCCCCTCCGTGTGACGTCGTGACGGCACCTAGTCTCTACAACTAGGTAAGCCTAACATTTTGCGGAATAATGAAATAAAAATATAAATTTAACCAATTATTCAAAAATACACAACAAATCCCAAAACCCGGAACATCGTGAATCACAAACTACATAAGGAAAATCTAGTGTCTCTATACATCAGAGTCTAACAAGGAAAAATACAGAAGATAATGGGCATGAGAAAGAGTAGAAGGGGACTCCGAGGTCTGCGGACGCGGCAGATATACCTTAAAGTCTCCAAAGCTGTCCCGGCTCACTGACAGTGCGGTTAATAAGGTACACCTGGATCTGCACACGAAAAACATGTGCAGAGAATAGCCTGAGTACACCACAATCATTACCCAGTAAGTGCCAAAGCCTAACCTTGGTCGAGTAGTGATGAAATTAGGTCAAGGACCTACTGGTAAATATATAATAAAATAATATAGAGTGTAATACCGCAATAAAATAAAGGCTGGAATTTAACAACAATGAAATCATAGAAGGTAACAACTTAGTATACAGAAACACAATAGGGGATCTCCCGAGATACCGTCTCGTAGTCCCAAACGTAAATGTGCAGGGGGATCTCCCGGAATACCGTTCTGTAGTCCCAAAGTAAATGTGCAGGGGGATCTCCCGGAATACCGTTCCGTAGTCCCAAAGTAAATGTGCAGGGGGATCTCCCGGAATACCGGTCCGTAGTCCCAAAGTAAATATGCAAGACATGGGGGATCTCCTGGAATACCGTTCCGTAGTCCCAAAGTAAATATGCAGTACATAGGGATCTCCCGGAATACCGTTCCATAGTCCCAAAGTAAATATGCAGCGCGAGTGATAGAAATACAACTATATCACGAAGTTCTTACAATTTAGACTAAGTACCAGTCAGGGAAGAAGCAGGAAATTCATTAAGCATGCTACACATAATTCACATAAACAATTAAGACACATAGACATGTTATATTAGACTAAACATGATAGCTACACATATTGGAAAAACTCAATTAAGAATGAAAATAGATTAGCACACATTAAAATGGTATAACTCAAAATAACAGGAAAAACATGTTGCTGCTCAGTAAGAAAATCGGGTTTTCCACAACTAGCTCGTGTACATACTCGTCACCTCACGTACACGGTGCTCACATATCACAATAGTTCCAAATCTTAAGGGAATTTCCCCCACACAAAGTCCCCCCACAAAGTTAGGCAAGCCACTTACCTCGTGTCAAGCTCAATCAATCCGTAAGACTACCCTTTCCACGAATATCCGACTCTGAATGGCCCAAATCTAGCCAAAATCCATTACATATCATAATTACAATAATAATAGACTCATCTAATTAACGAAATCAACATTTAACGAAAATTCCGAAATTAGCTCAAAATTCGCCCATGGGGACCACGTCTCGAAATCGGGTAAATGTCATAAAATACAAAAGCACGTTCACTCACGAGTCTAACCATATCAAAATTACTAAAATCCGACACCAAATGGTCTTCCAAATCCACAAATCAAACCTCCAAATCCCTAGTATCCAATTCCCAATTTCCACCTTAAATACATACTAACTAGGTGAAAAAATACATGGGAAAGCAAGATTATTGATCAAAAATAATCACAATGGACTTACCTCAAGAAATCTCTCGAAAATGCTCTCAAAAATCGCCCAAAACCGAGTTACAAAGTCCAAAAATGACAAAAATCGTGAAGCCCTTCGGTTTTAACCACTGCCCAGGTATTTTCGCACCTGCGGAGCCTGGGCTCGCACCTGCGGGTGTGCTTGTGCGGCAAAATGTGCGCATCTGCGCAAATCACTTACCCCCTTGCCTTTGCACCTGCGATGAAAGGGCCGCATTTGCGCGTGCGCGCCTGCGGAATTCCCTTCAACTTTTGCAGACCTTGCGCACCTGCGAAGACCCCTAACGCATCTGCGGGCATCGCAAATGCGGAAATCACCTCGCACCTGCGACCCCTGGCACTCCTTCATTTTTCCGCTTCTGCTCCAATTTGCTCGCACCTGTGGGCAGCCTTGCGCAGGTGCGATTACAGCAGAACCAACAAAAGCACCAGATTTTTCCTAAGTTCAATTTTATTCCGTTAAGCATCCGAAACACACCCGAGGCCCCCCGGGACCTCAACTAATCCTATAACACCATACGAACTTAGTCGAGCCTTCAAACCACATCGAACAATACCAAAAATCATGAATTAAGCATGGATTCAAGCCTAAGAACTTAGAATTTTCCAAATTCTACAAACGACGACAAACCACGCCAAATCTAGTCCGAAATACCTCAAATTTTACACACATGTCACAAATGACACTACGAACCTACAACCACTTTCGAAAATCCATTCCGAGCTCGATATCAAAATTTCCACTATCGGCCGAAATCGCCAAAAATCTAACTTTTGCCAATTCAAGCCTAAATCTATTACAGACCTCCAAAACACATTCCGGACGCGCTCCTAAGCTCAAAATCACTCAACGGAGCTAGCAGAGTTGACAGAATTCCATTCCGGATCCGTCTTATACAGTTCCAATTACGGTCCAAATTCTAAGAGTTAAGCTCTCATAAAGAGACTAAGTGTCCCAAAACACTTCGAAACTCAAAATCAATCATCCCGGCAAGTCACAATAGCAGAAATAGGTATGGGAAAAGTAGTTAATAGGGGTTCGGAGCTCTAACTCTCAAAACGACCGGCCGGATCATTACAAATATATACAAATCTTTTACAAAATACATACAAAAGACATATTGTATAAAATTTCTATAAAAATTGTATTTAAATTGTATGATGTTGTAGTTGTATTTAATTGGGTAAAAATAATGTATAAAAATTGTAGATAAATTATAAATAAGTTGTATATTATATAATTAGTTGTATAAATTTTATTTTTAGTTGATATGTTGTTGTAGATGTATCAAATTTGTATGGAGTTCATTTTGAATTTGTATGCTGATGTACCATACAAATTTATCATCATCAAGTCTATCAACTGTATTAAAACAGTAAAAAAATCACAAAAATAGTGATACGACTATATCCAAAAAATGCAGACCTTCGGAATGCATAAATACAAGCAAAAATATAATATATTTATACAAAATATAATGTATTTGAGTGTATTTGTACAGAATATAATGTATTTGTATCATTGTATGTGGCTCAATAGCAAAGAAGAGAAGAAAGTTTGCCAGAAATGGCATTCTTCGGCCAAGCAAAATACTGCATATATTGTATTAAAACTAAAAATGGAGACGAACAAAAATTCGGCCCTCAAATCTTCTCCGGCGACTTTTTAATTAATCCTACTTTACTATAGAAAGTTACTCTGATATTTACACATGCCAAGCCCAAAGAGGATCTAAACATATGGACCTAGACTTGTATGAGTTGGGCCTAAAAAGGAGAAATTTGCCATTTTGATAAGGTGAATTGAATACAATGTATAATAGTGAATAATGAATATCGGTGAATTGTATACAATGTATACAGTCGAATAGAATAGAACGATATACACCATATTTCTTGATTTTTTGTTGTTTGAATACAACCGAATTCAATATAGTGAAATTAAATACAATTCATTATTGCACTTTCCGTTATTAAATACCCGTAATTACCATTTTTAAGTGGATTACCTCATTGTATTTATAAATACATTCGCACGAATACATGAAATACTGAATTAAACAGCTGTAATCCATATTTTTAGGCAGATTATCTCACGGTATTTATAAATACAGTCGCGCGAATACATGGAATACAGAATTAAACAGCTGTAATCCCTATTTTTTTAGGCGGATTACCTCACTTTATTTATAAATGCAGTCGCGCGAATACATGGAATATGATACAATAGCAATAAAATTTTGTAGAATTAATTTTGTTAAGTTAAATTAGGAGTGATACACGCTAATTGATCCTCTTTCCGTTATTAAACAGCTGGATTTCCTACTTATTAGGCGAATTCCGCAACTGTATTCATGAATACAATAGCGCAACTACAACAAATACAGACCGGTATCAACAAAATATTAGCTATATATAGGAAGTAAATATGTATATGGTAGCCATAAAAAGTTAATAATCACTAAACTATAGTAGTTTCTGAAAATTCCTCTTTATATTTCTCAGGAGTTTTTACGCAATTAGCTGGAAGCTGATTGGATTTATTGTTTAATCGTCATATATGGATTATATACTGATTATACACATATTATACATGAATTATATATAAGTTAATTCTTTTAACTTTCTTTTTCCTTAATCGAGATGTATTTGAGGATGTCCAACACGGTTATTAGACATAAGACAATTTGATATCTTGCACAAGTTTACACCAATGTTAAGCCAGATGTTGAGATAATACGACGAACCATTTTTTAAAAAGTCTTTTAAAATTCTTACATTTGTGATTAAGTTGAGCTTAACCTTAACATAATTTTAAAAAGCTTAACCTTTAACCATATTTTGACAAATCTCTAAGTTCTAAGTTCTAACCCACCATACCCAATGGAGTACCTAAAACCTAAAAAGAACAATATAACATACCACTTGAAAATGAATTACAAAGGATAGTATTAGGCAATAGAAGCTAAAGCTCCAACATTATTTTACTATGAGAAACAACTATATACAGTAAGAAATGAAGATTTTTATTATATCTCTCGAATATTAATGTAACTTTTTTCTCTTTAAATTGTTTTCTTTTGCTTTCTGGATTCCATTAAAGTGGATCTTCTCCCAATTTGTCTTTGTCCTCCAATTTTTCCTTGCCAATAATCTTCTGCTTTTGTAGTTTCTTCTTCACTTACCCATCCTTCTTTCATCAATTTCTGTTGGTAGTACCTAAATCCCACATACAACATAAAAACTGCAAAAAAAATAAAATAAAATTATATGTTGATTAACCCGAATTTTTGTTTCACAAAATGTTTGAAGTTTTATTCGAGTAAAAAATGCAGCCCATTGCACAAAACATCCTGTATTCATGCAGGGTTATGGAAAGGGCCGCACCCCCTAAGAATGTGATATAGATAGCCTACTCTATCAGTAAAAATTGCAGCTACATAAATAGAAGTAAAAGGGAAACTAACTTTTTCGCGAAAATTAGTGATTTTACCTGCCCAAATTCTAGCAGCAATTGAAGATAAATTCCATACGAGTGTGAATATTGCAAATGCAACTGCTTTCTTGTGAGTACATGATTCCCAAGCATCTCGAAATCGTCTAATCCAAAATGTACCTTCATATTGCATTTGCACGTTATGAAAATTTTTATTTTCCAAAAAAAAAAAAAAAAAAATTAAAACAAATCCGCGAAACACAAAGTTTTAGAAAAAAGCAAGACACCAAAATTTTCTTGAAATTATCTATTTCTTAGAAAGTTTAACTTCTATATATTAACAACATAAAAAATTAAATATAAAAATAATTAGTCATAATAAATGAATTAGTCGCCTAAAAGATAAGGCAATAATCTGATGTAACAGATTAAATTATAGTATATTTCTCATCAAATTTGACTTGTATTATTATATACTTCTCCGTCTATCAACAATTAAAAACAAAATATTCATAAATCTAATAGTTGATGCAAGACTAGGTAGCCAAACATTAATACCATACAACTTTGTAAATAAATTAAACTTTTTCTTGCATTATCCTTACTAATATAGAGAGAGAAAAAATAGAGGTTAATAATTTTTGGATTGATAAAGATTGAAATGGACCACTTTGTATATGGAAATACACTTTCTTTATTTGCACTCATTAATGCAACAAAAATAATAATGTGACTCCATTTATAACCAACTACATAAATGGATTAAGAATTTAAACTACATAATGGTTCACCCTTTAAAGTTATTAATATTTAACCTATTATATTTTTAAAGTTATGAGTTCATATATAATATTTGTTATAATTTTAATGAATTTTATACATAAATTTATATTCTACATCAAAAGTTATGAGTTCGATTGAACCTGTAATTTTAATGCTACGTTCGTCCCTGACCAACTAGTTGACAAATTTACAAAAGAGACGTTATGTATTAGTTCTCCAACGATGTATACTGCAAATTTATTAAATATTCCAAATTTTGGTAAGGAAAAAGCCCCACCATTGTACTTGGTGGGGTTGGTAATCTGTTTAACGGTATTATAATTTCGATTCAGAAATTCTGAATTCCCTATACATCAACTTCACCAACCAAAAATTCAAAAAACAAAAATGGAGCTGGAATTTACCATTATAATACTCCGTCCGTTCACTTTTATTTGTCCATTTTGGATTTTTTACGCCCCTTAAGAAATAATAAATATAGTATGTATTTTACCATACAACCCCTAATAATGATAGCCTTTCAAAAAGTCTTGGGAAATAAGTTTGAAAGTGAGTAATTAATGATAAGGGCAAAACATGAAGAAAAAAAAAAGAGAGAGATTATCTTTCTCTTGATTTAGTATAGTGGACAAGTAAAAATAAAAATGTATTTTTAGTATAGTGGACAAGTAAAAGCGAATGGAGAAAGTACTTGCTAATCTTAGTTTCAACTATCTGTGTTTTAAAAATTGTCTCTCAATTATACTTGCAAAGTATTATACAAAGAGAGAGTAGAAAAAAGATTTAATTTATATACATATACATCGGCAATATAAAAAAAATCATCTTATTGTTGTATTTTATTTTAACTCGTAGTAACAATTAGTTTGTCGTATTTTCTAAGTTACTAATTTCAATTCGTATAAAAGTTTATCAGTAATTATCTTTTAAATAACATAATAATGTAAATATTATTTTAAACTATTAGTGGTGTATATAAGTAAAAACTGATATAAAAAGGTAACTTGTTTTTTACCATAGGCAGTTAACTGAGTGGAATAAGAAGAACAGACTTTTGGTACGATGAAAACTCCAAAAAAGCCTGCAAACAGCCAAAAACCAAGTGTCAGCAACAGCTATGGTATGTGAAAAAGTGAAAAAGAATGTTCAGTTTTCTAAAATTGTTCATTCAGAGATTGTACATATATCATTTTTTATTTTTTTTAGTTTTTGTAAATTTTATTCAAAATTTTGGAAGAATAAATAACAAATCACACTAAAAATCCCAAGTTTCATTCTCTTAGAGTAATTTATTTAATTGTTTTTACTAAGAAAATGAAAAGAAGTAAAAATAAAACAGTGAAAAAAAATATGTTTTTAACTTTTAACCATGTTAGATGCAAAAAAAAAAAACTCACCCAATTTGGACATTTTCCAAATAGTTATAGAGCTGCCACATCTAGCCAAAATAAACAGCAGAACTGCCATCTGTAGAGGCAAAATTTTGTCAACTTTCAAATAGTTGAAGTCAGATCAAAATTGTTTTTTTATTAAAAAGAATACAAAGAAATGAGATGGGAAATTTTGGATTTTTCTTTACCTTCATTGTAGTAGCAGGATCACCAGAAAAAAGGGCTCTGATTTTCAAGAGACATTCATTTATGTAAGGCAGTATTAATTTCAGTATCCACATTGCTTCTTCTTCTCCTACTACATATTCACTTGACTCATTTATATTATTGGCACCCCTATTTACCAAAAAATAAATAAATAAGAAAAATTAGATCAAAGAAATATTTTTTCCTTAAAAGAAAATGGGGCTAATTTCATTGTCACGGGATCTTTTCCACTATAACAGTAAAATCACAAAAAAAAAATAATTGCCACATTAAATATTAAAGAGGAAACTGAACAACTAGCGTTATCTATTGTAACATTAAAGTTTTTCTGGGAAAATTTTCAGGGAAACCACAGCACCTACCCTTTGGGTGGGCGCTGGGTAACCTGGTCACTGTGCAATATCTCGCAAACTAGAAAGAAAATATAAATCGTACTAGGCAAACGCGATGCGACGAACTTTGAGTGAGGGTTGGTGAGGGGAATCGATTCCATGTCTCTCATGTGAGAAACTACTCACCCAACCAACTCTTGTGAGCCCTTGTGAGCCTATATAGCTTTTTTCGCATTACATTACAGTAACTGAACTTTAACCACTGTAACAATTTTTTTTACCTGTGAATATTGAGGGATCTAAATAGAAAAATTGCAGCAAGGTAGACCAGACCCAAGTAGGAAACAACAGAAATGAAGCTGTAAAAAAGACAAATCAATAATTTTACTTAGTACAATTTGGTTAGTTCAACAATCAAGAAAGAAAAATCTGATTTTTTTCTAAGTGTATATTCTTATTTACCTGATATTGAGATCTTGAGTATATGAAGATGATATGATAATAAAGGTTCCAATTCCAAAGATCAATGCTGATTTTGATGCATCTTTCCACATAACCAAATCAACTAAAGAAAATGTCCAAAACAAAGAAGAGAAAATCAGAACCAACATTTGCAGAATGACATTGAATTTTAAAGAACTATGCAAAAAAAAAAAAGAAAAAAAAAGAAAAAAAAGAGAGGAAAATTACCAAAGCTTTGTAGTTTGCTATGTTGTCTTGGAATTGTGTGAAATTCATCTGAAACTGGAACTGAAAATGTAGCATAAATTGAAGGGAATTCAGAACACACCCTAAAAAAATAACAAACCTAGTAAAATCTCATAAGTACACACGGGCAGAGCTAGTAGCATGGCTACAAGTTTAGGTGAACCAGTAAATTTTATTCAAACAGTATATTTGTGTTTTAAAAATCATTAAATATATACAAATATTAAATTTAGAACCCAGTTATTAACATTTAAAGTCACCGTTCTAAAATCCAGAACTCATAAGATTGAAATTCCGGATCCGCCTCTGTATACGCAAAGCTTACCCTTACTTTCGAGAAAGTAGAGACATTATTTCCGATAGATCTCGACTCAAGAAAAGAAGTAAAAGGAAGCAGTAACATAAGCAGAACACAACCTTAAAAGAACAAAATGATTAGAAAAGAAAAGGCATTAAGGAAGTTAAATTTACCTGATTTGGTTCTTGTTGGACTTTGAAGATGAATTTTGGCTTGGCCTGAAATTGGAGAAGGCTGTTTCTTGATAATTGGAGAAATGGGAACTGATTTTTCATTGCTAATTTGAAGTTTTTCCTCTTCAATTACAATCTTTTTAGGCTTATTTTCTGCTACATTGATCTCTATAACATCAACACTTAATTCCTTTTCAATTTCCTCATCAAAAACCTCATCCCATTCTTCTTCATTTTCAAGATTCAACTTTTCTTTATTACTACACTTGACTTGAGATTCCACATTGCTTGTTATAACTTTCTCTTCACATATACCAAATTCTTTACAATTTTCTTCCTTTTCAAGATTCTTTTTTGACTCCTCTACACCAACACCAACAACAACCTTATTTTCCTCAAAATTCTTACATTTCTCTTCAACTTCTTTACTTGTAGCTGATTTTGCTTTCACCAGCTGAACTGAATTCCTCAAATTCCCATTAACAGACATAGATTTTACTTTCCTTAATTCAGAATTCTTCACATTTCCATCCTCATTTGCTCCCTTATTTGCCTCTGATTTCACTTTCCTTAATAATACACTTGATTTCTTGTTCTGAATTGGACTTTTCTTCATTTCTTCAGTTGAAACAGTACTCAATTCTTTACACTGTTCATCCAAATTTTTGTTCAGTTCAGATCTTTTTCTTGAAATCTGAATTGAGTTCCCTTCAAAATTACTCTCAGATTTCCAAGTTTTTCTCTTGCCACTCATCACACCACCAACACCAAGATTAGATTTTGACCCCATTTTCAACTTTTTGTCTACTTGATTTGTTTCACTAGTAGTACTAATTATAGTAGTAGTAGTACTAGTTTTCTCATCATTTTTTACTTCTGGGGTTTCTTCTTCTTTTTCACTGTTGCTATATACTTTGATTCCACCTTTGACTTTATCATATTTCATCCTATTTTCCCATACAGAACCTGACATTACACCATTTCTTGAAATTTTGCTCCTTCTCTTATTAACCACTTCCATTTTTCTTTTCTTTTTTCTCCTCGAGTTATTATTGATTCTTGATTATAATGAGGAGTTTTGGTGGGGTTGGGGGATAGGGTGGGGTGTCACTGGTTGTGTATTAATGGAGTAACAAATTTCAGCTGAAGATATTGAGAGGGGTGTGATGAAAGTTATGAATCACATCGGGATCCCATAACTACACCAGAAAGAGAGAGAAAAACAGAGTATTCATTTTTGGTTTTTCTTCTTTTGGCTCTTTTTAATGTGGTGATATCATTTTTATTTTCCTTTTTCTTTTTGTGAGTTTAATTTTTTTTTTTTACAAGATAGAGGTAAGGTCTGCATACACACCATCGTCTACAGATTTCACTCTTGTGGAATTACACTGTGATTATTATTGTTGTTGTTGTTGTTGGATTAAGATGATCAACAATAAGGGAGGAAGTGCACAAATAGTCATTCTTAGGGTTACTGTTGAAGTTTTAGGCAATACTTATTTTGTCTAGAAAATTTAAATTAAAAATCTTAAATTCATAACAATTCAGGACATTTGTGTCCCCAAAAATTAAACGGAAAAACTGAAATTCAGAATATATTAGCTAATTTCTAAATAACAGCTCTTTTGGACGATTACCCGGTGTCATTTCTACACAATAACGAGTAACTGTCTCTACTAATCCTAATTGATAGCTTAAAAATGTACTCCATCCATTTTAATTTACATGTTTTATTTTTATTTTTAACTATTTTAAAAAGTCACCTTTCTATAGTAAATTTTTAGTTTCTAACACTCTGATTTTATCTTCAATGACACTCTCTCATGCAATGATATGTATGTTTAAGATCACGAAATTCATATAATATTTTTAGTATATTATACGACAAGAGTGGGTTGCTCTAATGGTGATCACCGTCCACTTCCAACCAAGAGGTTGTGAGTTTGAGTCACCCCAAGAGCAAGGTGGGAAGTTCTTGGAGGGAAGGAGCCGAGGGTCTACCGAAAACAGCCTCTCTACCCCAGGATATGGGTAAAGTCTGCGTACACACTACCTTCCTCAGACCCTACTAGTGAGATTATATTGGGTTGTTGTTGTTGTATTTTTAGCATATTATAGACAACTTTAAGTTAATAGTGTGATATAAAAATATTTTTTATATTCTTAAAACTGGTATTTAGTAGAACTAAGACACAAAAATATTATCAAAAAGGTGAAAAATAATCTACTATAATTAATTAAATATATTATCAATGTAAACAGTATTTGTACCTTCTATGATTATACGATATAAGATAAATCCTTCTTTCATTTATTCTTTTTGTAGTAAAAAAGAAGAGCATAGAAAAGTGGAAAAGGGTAAAAAAATCTAAGGGAATAATGTGGGAGTAATGATGAGGTAAATGAGGGGAATTATAGATCCTTTGGTATTTGTACACTCACTTTTATGTCAAAGGATCTCTGTGACTCTCTTTAACCGAGGCTAACAAAAGTCTTGCTCCTCACATGGCATGCCTTTGTTTGCCTTTGTACTTTTACTACCAAAAATTCTTTCTTATTTTCTTCCTCTTCAACAATTATTTACTCTCTTATGTTCACTTTAAGTAATTTTTTGGCTATTTATATGTATATATATTAAAGAATTCATCTTTTAACATTAATTAATAATGTAATTGACTATATTACCTTAATTTATTCATTAAAAATACAATAAATATTCCTAGGCTCTTTGCTCCAAGGACAACTTTGGAATAAAGAAGAAAATTCTTTCTTTATATTTGAAAAAATTAAATATTACGGACCACAAAAAAAAGGTTAAAAAATCACTTAAAGTGGATCGGAAGGAGTATGACATTTTACAACAAATGATAGTTTATTCTCCCACATAGATATGTGCATAGCTAGAAGTCAAAATATGAGTTTGGTCGAATATAGTAACTTTTGTCCAAACTCTATATTTGTATTAAGAAATTCATTAAATATGTACGAAAATGAGATCCAGAACCTAGTTACTAACATCTTATGTCGTTATTCTAGAATTAGAATGCATAAAGTTCAAATCCTTTAGATAGCAGTATGTGTACATTCATACATATGCAACTTTTACCGAATAGAAAAAGAAAACCAAGTTTATGTTTTTCTTTTTCCCCTTTAGACATACAACAATAACAACAACAACAAAAAAAAAAAAAAATCTAGTCCAATCATACAAGTGAAGTATGGGAAGGATAATATTTATGCGGACCTTACCCCTAACCGGTAAAAGTATAGAAGTTTTTTTCGGTGCATCCTGTTTAAGAAAAGGAGAAAAAGAAGAAAGAGAAGGAGGAAGAAGAAGACGAAAAAGAAGAAGAAAAGAAAAGAAAAAAGAAAAAAAAAGGAAAAAGAAGAAGTAGCACCAAATAATAACAATAGGAAAATAAGATAAATGAAGCAAACGAAAAACATGGTACAAATAGAGCTTTAAGAATATAAAAATATAAGAGTACAAAATTTACTGGTACGATTAATTTGTATTCACACCGAATAGAAAAAAATTTTATTAAGGAGGAAAACAATCTCAAACAAGAGATTCTTCATTTTCATTTTTCATTTAAACTCCAAAGTGCAGAGACAAACTAAAATTTTGCACCAAAGGCTTTGATTTATTGTATACACGTTTTTCTACTTCTTTCATTTACATAAAAGGGTGGTTTGACAGGAGGTATTAGAAAAAATAATATAAGCATTAGCTCTATGCATTACTAATACCTTGTTTGGTATATTTTTTTAAGATACATAACTAATATAAGTATTAGTTATACATCATACTTGGTACGAAAAAGGGCCAAAAATGCCCTTAAACTATCTGAAATAGCTCAAAATTGCCCTCCGTTTATTTTTGGTACCAAAAATATCCCTGCCGTCTATTTTTTGGACCACAAATGCCCTTAAACTGTTAGTCTTGTCATTGAAGGTGACATGACAGTCCAACTAGGTTAGATTTACTTACATGACTATCCACCTAAGCAATCCAACATGGCAAAATTATTTTTTTAATTTTTTTTTAAAATTACAACACTTATTCCGAAAAAAGTAAAAAAAATTTCTGGAAAAATAATTTTTCGAAAAAATAATTTTTCGGAAAAATAAGTTTTCCGAATTTTAAAAAAAATACAAAATCAACACTTATTCCGAAAAAAGTAAAAAAAAAAATCCGAAAAAATAATTTTTTTGGAAAAATTATTTCCGGAAAAATAATAGTTTAATGGCATTTGGACCACAAAATCAACATTTTCCGAAAAATTATTTATTTTGGAAATTTTTATTAAAATAACACTTATTACGAAAAAAAGTAAAATATTTTCGGAAAAAATATTTTTTCGGATTTGTTTTACTTTTTTCGGAATAAGTGTTGATTTTTTATTTTTAAAAAAATTCCGAAAAATTATTTTTTCAGAAAAATATTTTTCTAGAATTTTTTTTACTTGTTTTGGAATAAGTGTTGATTTTGTATTTTTAAAAAAAATCAAAAAAATTAATTTTGCCATGTTGGATTGCTTAGATGGATGGCCATGTAAAGAAATCTAACCCAACTGGATTGCCATGTCACCTTCAATGACAAGACTAACAGTTTAAGGGCATTTGTGGTCCAAAAAATAGACGACAAGGATATTTTTGGTACCAAAAACAAACGGAGGGCATTTTTGAGCTATTTCAGATAGTTCCAGGGCATTTTAGCCCTTTTCCGTACTTGGTGTTATCCTATGTATAAGTAATGCATAGAAAACCATGACATTAGTAATATCAAGGCTACTAATGCATACATTAGGTTGGTTAAAGACAAAATTATTCTTAAAATCCCTTAAAACTTGAGAATATGGAGGACATTTTTGTAAACAACTATTTTTCTTAAAAATTATGCAATTCATTATAATTTTAATAAATCACACCAAATAGTAGATAAAAAATAATATCTTCATAACTAATGCTTGCATTACTAATACACCTTATTCTGCACTATTCTTATAGTGCCCTACCAAACGACTCCAAAAAGAGTTAGAAAAACCATATGCACTATTCTTATAGTGCCCTACCAAACGACTCCAAAAAGAGTTAGAAAAACCATATGCGCATCCAGGGAATCGAACCCTGGTCAGTACCGTGGGAGGGTACTATGATACCACTACACCAGATGCGCTGCTTATTTGGCAATTTTCGATTCTTAAATATTTCAATACAATATCATCAACATATGATAAGCGTTCAACCAATACATTTTCTATTCTCCTATTATATTGGGTGTCCTCAAAAGTTACAAAAAGAAAATCTACTAAGTAAAACTCATAAAAATGTATAGTAATGATGAAAAGTCTCTCATTTTGAGATCAAAAGAGTAATATAGTCAAACCTCTCTATAACAATCTCGTTTGTTCCGAATATATTTTGGATGCTATAGCGAAATGCTGTTATAGAGAACATATATTATAACATAATATAAAAATTGGTTCCGAAAAAGTTTGGCTTTTATAGAGAAGTATTGTTATATAGGGATGTTGTTAGAGAGATGTGCGACTGTATTAGCGTGACACAACTGTGAGTTAGCACAATGGTCGTAAATTATTTTGTTTTCTATAAAGTCTTAAAATTGTTTCAATAAATAGAGCATTTTCTTAAAACTAAATTGTAGACCGAAGGAATAAGATTTGCCAACTAATTCATTAGTTGCTCACTGCTTCAGCAACTTATTATATCCTTTTTTAAATACATATTATGATGTAGCTTAATTTTACTAGTTTGTGTTCTTAGACTCAAGTCAAGGTGCATTCTATTCAATGCTTAAAACTATTTTTTTTTATATAAAAAGAAAAAACTAATTGTTTAGTATTCTAGCTTTTCTTTTACACCAGTGCATTGTACTCCCTCAATCACGTCATAAAAAGAAAATAATATAAATATTTTCTTTCTTAAAGTTATAAAAATAGAAAAAAATGCACTACAACTAGTATAATAGCCTGCTGAGAAAACGTAAGTTAGCGAGGGTCAATTCATAGATCAACTTCTAATAATGAATGGTTAAATAGAAAAAATTTACTTCCTCCGTTTTTCATTTAAATGACATATTTCGCTTATCAACAGTCAATCTATATGAATTTTGATCTACATTTTAAAATAAGTTTTTAATCATGTTAACATGAGAAAAATTGAAACGTATAGTACTTTTCATGTAGTTTTTGAATATCTAAATTATAATTTTAAAATACTGAATTGTACTAATTCAATTTAGATTCAAAGTTTAGTCAAATTAATTTTCGATAAGTGAAATGTGTCATATAAATTAAAATACAAAGAGTATATAAAATAATGAGGTTTGGGGTGAAAAAAAATTGCATGGGGGCCAATGATATGTTTAGGTAATCATCACTATTTATAAGTTATAACGTTCCTTGACCGCTTTCTTGAACTATTTTTTAGGTTGACACTTGGAAGATTATAGCATCTTCCAAATTATTGTGAAAATTTTGGGAAGGAAAAAAGAGAAAATCCCCCAAAAAATGAAATTAAAGAAAATGAACTGCAGCAATTATAACTGAAAATTCTATGTACAAATATACGGTGAAGTTGCACTCTATTCTTCACATTACTCGTTTCAGATGAAAAGTGGCCTTAATTAAAAGTGCATGAATCATTTACAACAGTAGATATTGTTAGAGTATCTTACATTTGTAGGTTTTTATTATACCAATTAGATTACGTTTAGTATGTTTTTTTTTATACCAATTGTTAGCTTTCTATGAGTACTCTATGGTAATCATAACTTGATAACACTTAAATAATTTGTTATAATCGGTTAAGATGCACTACACGTATGTATAAAAGTTCTTTAAACTATTAACGTATATGAGTTAGATCGTTCTGAAAATACTAAATATTTATATTTTTTTTCAAGCGTAGACGAGAAGTATTTTGAATATACTACTATCTTGATCAATTAGTGGCTCTCAAACTTCAAAATACAAACTAAATAAACATTTGCAACTAGCCTTGAGAACAGCAAAGTGGATCCATATTAGACCCCTCGTATTCCTATTCAAAAGTAATTAATTTTATTTTAATTAAAAGAAAAACAAATGAAGATTAATGTTGTTGGGATGCATGTAATAACGAGTTTATATTTTTCAGCTTTTGAGGGAGAAGTGTATAATTCCTTTTTCTTTATTTACACTTTAGGCCATGTGAAGTAAAATCATAGGGGTAAGGCTTCATTTGGATTACGACAAAAAAGCTGTCTTGTTAGTATATATTATGCTCCACCGACACTTGCAATTAGAGTCACCTTCCTATTATTTTGCTTTCTGGTCGTTTCCTAATATTAGAGTCCGTGTTCTATACTTGCATTAAATTCTGATTAAATTTATATTAAAAAAGTCTTCACATTGAAAAATAAAGTGTTCCCTAACGAGAACGACTGCATACTCATATATAGCTGCCCCAAAGAACTGAAAGGAATTCTATCTCATTCTCTCTTAAATAAATAAAGCTGGCCCTGAATAATTTTTTCTTTTTATTCTGTTCGCGCCATGAGAAAGACAAATTGAAGAGGTATTTCCTGTGCGCAGAGGATTAGTTGAGAGTTTGTCTCAGTAAAAAACTGTATGATCTTTTCCTCTATTGTATTGAATCAATAATAAAAAAAAGTTCATAAATTTCGACAAAGAATTACTGACCGCTCTTACAATTCTTATTCATCCCTCTACCTCCTTTTGCCTTATCTCCCCACACTCTTTTGGCCAAACATTCTTTCCTTTTAAGTTTTTCATAATTTGTGTAAGGACCACTCTTCATTATGTGATGCCTACTTTAGCACATTGATCATTGACAGATGTATCATGAATTGTCTAAGTAATTAGTAACGTACCGATAATTGACTTAATATATAATGTTATTATCATCTTACCTAGCTAGCTAGTGATAGCTGATGAAAATCACACTAAAACTAAGGGTCGTAAACGGAAGGATCGGATCGGATATGGGTGGGTCGAAAACGGGTAATGTAACCGATAGATTATTATACCCGATCCATTTTTTAATATGGATAGAAAATGAGGATGTATACTTATTTTTTAATCCATTTTGCCACCACTAACTAAAACCAAAAGGATTTAAGTATACACCGACGGTATAATTAAGTTTGTACATTATAAGTGTAATTTAATCTATTATAATTTATTACGGAATATTTATTTTAGGTTAACAATCAACGCTTTTAAATATAATGGAGCTTTCTAATCAACTGATTGTATAATTATTTTTAACACAATCAGTATATAGAACTTAAACTCAAACCAAAAATAACAATTTTCTTCTCACAACAATAGAGTAATTCGTTTGTCCGATCAATATGAATGCAAATTACTAGAATAGAGTTGCGAGAATAATTGCCGAAGGTATATGTATGGATGATCAATTGTTATCAGTACAAATTAAAATAATCGGCATCATTCATTAATTCGTGCATTATAAACTATGCCAAGATACTCAAGATCTTAGCTTAAGTGAAAAATTAATTGTAAAATTTATATCACGTGATTGCTTAATTTTTTATTATCACTTTCATGATCTCTGGAAAAAAGATGTACTACTAGTTAAAGAGAGTCTATTTTATTCATCTTAAGGGCTCGAGATCTTCGTTATTATATGATGGATAGAGACTTGGAAGAGTGTGCAAAACTGTTTAGGATTGTCCTTTTAATTAGGATAGATTGGTGAACAAAATATTTTGTATTCATGCAGGGTCGGAAGAAGGGCTGAACCTTTAGAAGTGTGATATAAACAATCTAACCTAATGCTAGTACTAGAGGATGCTTCCACTGCTCGAACCCGTGACATATATGTTACACGAAAATAACTTTATAGTTACTCGAAGGTTCTCTCCTTTATATTATATTATAAAGTAATAAAAAAATAGTTTATTGTAGACTTTTTGAACATTGCTCCACAGGCTGAGCGTTGACGGCACGTGATACAAGCCTACATAAAAGCTGTTTGCTTCATAAACTCAGATAGTCTTTAAACATAGAATCTTGGATTAGAATAACAAATTTAATTAATTATTAAACAAAGCTTTCTATTATAGTTACTTTTTCATCATGCTCCGTAGAAGCTTAAAGTAGCTAATCTGTACCGCCTCGCCGTCGCACCTATTAGTTTTCCTCAATTCCAGGGACGACGAGGCTTACACGAGCTCAAGTCTTGGACAATCATCAATGGAAAAACACTTAAGCCCTCACAAAAGTCATTGAATGCCCTTAAAAGGCACCTTTGGCTGAAAATCAGCCGACCAAGGGACCAACAACCGAAAGTGTAAGAGCAACTTTGACATGCTGGGCAATGGATGATAGCAGGATCCCTCCAGGCTGCCTTTCCAGCTTCATCAGTCTGGAATGCACCAGGCAGCTTGCCAGCCTTGCCAACCACTCCCCTTGTACAACCCTTTAGATTTCTATAAATAGCCCCTTGGGCTGATTCTTTGTAAGCAACTCATAATTGATAAATACAACAGAAAAGGGCATTTTCCTCCCACATCTTGGTCTCTTTCTTTCATTGCTTTCTTGCTCGTTTCGTGTGCTTGCCATCGCTTCAGCACGATTGTGCTGTTTCTTGTATTTAGGACTGAACCCTTTAAGGAGCGATTTTGCTCATAGGGTCGTCCTACGCTGCCTTTGAAAATAGGCCTGTGACAATTGGTATCAGAGCTTTAGGTTCTTGCGTGGCTAAAAACTCACATCGCAACGAATAAGGAACCCTTGTTGAAAAGAACCTAGAAGTATAGAGAGGTAGGTCAGGAAGCGCGACAAAAGTAGGGCCACAAACACATCTCAACCGCATGTTAGCGAGATGCTACCCTACGTGGAACCCGACACTTCCAAAACCAGTTCTCTCGATGAGAGGATAGTTATGGTATAAACTAGTCTGTCGGCCTTGCACCGTCGTATTGCCGCCGCCGAAAACAATTTTTGTCCCCTTGAGTCAATTGCCCTTGAAGGATTTGGCGAAGTCAAATGGAACATTCTGGAGCAAGATAAAGAGCACAAGGAAGGGATAACCAACCTTGAGCTCAAGCTCACTGAGGCTTTGTCTGTCTTGCAGGAAGAGGTTGAGGCTTTAAAACTGCGTCTAGAGGAGACCGCAGAAGCCAGCGGGCATGGTCCCGTCACTGTCCGAGAGACTCGTATTGAGGCTCCTAAACCCAAAATATTTCGGGGTGAAAGGAGCGCTCAAGATGTGAAAAATTTCTTGTGGCAATTAGATGCTTATTTTGAACATGTAAGCATAGCCAACGAGGCTGCCAAGATCCGAACGACAGCCATGTATTTGACCGATACCGCTATGCTGTGGTGGCAGAGGAAAAATGTAGATATGGAGAAAGGAACATGCTTGATTGACACATGGGAGCAGTTCAAAGAGGAGCTAAAACGACAGTTTTACCCTCAAAATGTGGTGCACGAGGCTCGCCGAAAGTTGAGGGAGCTTAAGAAAACATCCTCCATCTGTGAGTACGTGAATGATTTCACCAAACTCACCCTTCAGATGCCCAACTTGACCAGCGAAGATCTATTATTCAATTTCTTGAATGGCCTGCAGAACTGGGCCAAACAAGAGTTGCAAAGGCGACATGTCAACACCGTCGATGAGGTTATTGTAATGGCCGAATCGTTGTCAGACTTCTGGACCGGGGCGCCTAAAGGAAATGGCAACATGAGCCAAACTGTTGCTGCTCCCAAGACGGACCCTAACCGAGGTAAGGGCAAGTATGTTCCCAACCGGAACAATGAGAACAGAGGCAACCGCAACCAATCTTCCCAATACCGCAAGAATTATGAGCAGAAGAAGAAAGGAGGTCCTCAACGGGATGTTTGCTACCTTTGCAGAGACTCTTCTCACTTTGCTCGATATTGCCCTACATTGAGAAAACTAGGAGCAATAGTTGCATCCCACCACCAGCAAGGGCAGACCGCTGCGCCAACCGGCAAACAACCCGAGGAGCGTGGCGCACCAACTGATGGTGCGGGACAAGAGAAGAACAAAGTTGTTGGCTTGTTCAATCATATGGACTTATTCAACCACATGACCCTTGCCGCTATTGCTGCCCAGCTGCCTCGTGTGAGGCCGCGTGAATCATTATTTGTCGATGCCAAGTTGAACGGCAAAGACGTGTGCATCATGATGGACACGAGTGCGACACATAATTTTGTGACGGAGGAGCGAGCTAGGGATCTTGGACTTGTCTTTGTATCCAGCGACACGCTGTTAAAGACCGTCAATGCCCTTCCCACTACCGTTCATGGCTTTGATCCTAAAGTGCACCTTGCATTAGGAGGTTGGCAGGGATTGACAGACTTCACCGTTGCCCCTATGGATGTATTTGATATCATATTGGGGTTGGACTTTTGGTATGAGATCAACACGTTTATCTCGCCGCATCTCAACCAGCTTCATATAAGCGATCCCGAAGGCTCGTGCGTAGTGACCATTATTCAGGTGCCACAAAATAGAATGCATATGTCCGTGATGCAGCTCGTGAAAGGTTTCAAGAAAGGGGAACCTACATTTTTTGTAACCTTAACGGGAATCATTGAGAACTCCCTTGGGGCAGTAACATTGCCTCCCTGCATTGAACAAGTCCTTGAAAATAATAAGGACGTGATGCCGAAAGAACTTCCCAAATAGTTGCCACCGCGAAGGGAAGTTGATCATCAAATCGAACTTGTTCCAGGGGGAAAGGCACCTGCCATGTCGCCTTATCGCATGGCGCCCCCGAAATTAGAGGAATTGAGGAAGCAACTCAAGGAGTTGCTAGACGCTGGCCACATTCGCCCGTCCAAGGCACCTTTCAGAGATCCTGTCTTATTTCAAAAAAAGAAGGAGGGTACCATACGCTTGTGTATTGATTATCGGGCCCTTAACAAGGTCACAATAAAGAACAAGTACACTATACCTTTTATTTCTGATGTATTTGATCGCTTGGGGCATGCTAAGGTATTCAATAAGATGGACCTGAGGAAGGGCTACTATCAAGTGCGGATCGTCGATGAAGATGAGCCCAAAACAACTTGCGTTACACGTTATGGGACTTTTGAATAGTTGGTAATGACATTTGGGTTGACCAACACTCCTGCAACATTCTGCTCATTGATGAACAAATTGTTCCATCCCTTTTTGGATCAGTTTGTTGTCATCTATTTAGATGACATTGTGCTTTATAGCGATAACA
The DNA here is from genome assembly GCF_000390325.3 of Nicotiana tomentosiformis. Classification (NCBI taxonomy): domain Eukaryota; kingdom Viridiplantae; phylum Streptophyta; class Magnoliopsida; order Solanales; family Solanaceae; genus Nicotiana; species Nicotiana tomentosiformis. Next base: position 10,051,980 of record NC_090822.1, read on the forward strand.
TGGAAGACCAAACGGAGCACCCACGCAAGGTGTTCAAAGTACTAAGGGAGAACGACCTGTGCTTGAAGCGTGAGAAGTGCAGCTTCGCACAGCCCATAGTACAGTTCCTCTGGCATACCATTATCCATGGGGAAATCCGGATGGATAGCGATAAGGTGGAAGCTATCCAGAACTGGGAAGCTCCGACGAAGGTACCAGAACTTCGATCCTTCCTAGGCTTAGCCAACTATTATCGGAGATTCATCTTCGGTTATTCGGCTATTGCAGCCCCACTCATCGACTTGCTAAAGAAGGAGCGCGAGTGGAAATGGAGAGACATATGCCGGGAGGCATTTGAGAAACTGAAGGTAGCGATCACCAAAGAACCCATATTGGCCCTGCCTGATTTCTCTAAAGTTTTGAAGTTAAGATCGATGCGTCTGACTTTGCTATAGGAGGCGTGCTGATGTAAGATGGCCATCCTATAATATTCGAGAGTCGAAAGTTGAATGACGCCGAGAGGCGTTACACTGTCCAGGAGAAAGGGATGACGGTCGTATTCTACTGCCTAAAGACATGGTGTCACTATTTGTTGGTGGCTCATTTTGTTGTCAAGACTAACAATGTCACAACTAGCTACTTCCAAACCTAGAAGAAGCTATCCGCCAAGCAGGCCCATTAGCGAGATTTCCTGGCCGAGTTCGACTACACCCTAGGATACAAACCAGGGAAAGCTAACATGGTAGCCGACGCTTTAAGTCGCAAAGCTGTGATAGAAACCATTGTTAGCTCAGCAAGCAGTGGCATTATTGAGACCATCAAAGAGGGCATGTAACATGACCCCGTAGGAAAACAACTTCTTAACTTGCCCAATCAAGGCAAGACTCAAAGATTTTGGGAGGAAGACGGTAACCTATACACCACTGGCAAGAGGGTGTACGTGCCCAAGTGGGCAAATCTCAGGCATACCCTGCTGAAGGAGGGTCATGACACTGCCTGGGCAGGTCATCTAGGGCAAAAACGCATGTTGGCCCTGATTGAGTCATCTTACTATTGGCCTCGAATGCGGGAAGACATCGAGGTATACGTGTGCACCTTTCTAGTTTGTCAACAAGACTAGGTGGAATCTAAACTCCCTGGGGGTTACTTGAAGCTGCCAGTTACGGAGAAGCCATGGGATAGCATCACCATGGACTTCATTACATGTCTGCCAAATTCGGAAGGGTTCGGCACCATCATGGTGGTTGTCGACATATTCTCCAAGTATGCAAACTTTTCGGCCACCACGATCGGTTGCAAGGCTAAAAAGGCAGCATGCCTATTCTTGAGGGACATCGTAAAACATTGGGGGTGTACCAAAGCACATCAATAGTGATTGAGATCCTCAATTTATTGGCGCATTCTGGAAGGATCTATTCAGCTTGATGGGATCCGAACTGCACTTCTCAATAAGTTTCCATCCTCAAACTGATGGATAGACAGAGAGGATTAACACCCTCCTGGAGTGCTATCTACGGCACTATATCAACGCCAACCAAAGGGATTGGGCTAAACTACTTGATATAGTCTAATTCTCTTACAATTTACAACGGAGTGAAGCGACGGGAATGAGTCTCTTTGAGCTTGCAACTGGGCAACAACCTAGCATACCACAATCATTGCCCGTCAATGTAGGATTGAAGAATCCGGGTGCTTATCACATGGCCAAAACTTGGGAGGAACAAGCTGACCTAGCAAGGTCGTATCTTAACAAAGCTTCCCACAAAATGAAGAAATTTGCGGATCGAAAATGTCGTCCAGTCAGCTATAGTATTGGCTACAAGGTCATGGTAAAGTTGAATCCACCACAGTTCAAACCACTGCGAGGCATCAGTAAACGTCTGATTCGCCGATATGAAGGCCTATTCGAGATTGTTGCCAAGGTGGGTATGATCTTTTACCGACTGGACATGTCGCGTCATCTAAAAATCTATCCTTTCTTCCACACTAGCCAACTGAAACCATATTTTGAAGACGCGGAAGACAAGGATCTGGGGCAGTTCAGCCGCAGTCAAATTTTTATTACTCTACCGATAACAGACAAACAAGTAGAGGCCATCATAGACCATCAATTGGTCAGTGGAAAAGGTTGGGGCAATTCGAGCATGCAGTTCCTTGTCCACTAGAAAGGAACTTCACCAGAGAAGGCATCATGGGAGAAATGAACGATTGGGTTCGTAGTTTTATTTGTGACTCATAGGAACAAGAATCGTCGAATTCCGAGTTCGTATGATGGAGTTAGAGCCTTTTTAGTGAATAAAACTGCTAGTGTAAATAGTCCTGGTGTGCGCCTTTAGCGACCAGATGTGACACTTTTAGCGACGGGATTGGACTTTTAGCGACCAGAGTAGTGTTTTTGGGGCAAAAACTTAAGGACCAAAAATGGTCATTTCCTTCATTTCGTTTTGGAGTTTTGGAGCACGGTTCTTGGGCGATTTTGAGGATTTCTTCAAGACTTCAACTTGGGTAAGTGTTCTATATCCAAATGTGATTATATTTCATAAATCCATGGTCATATTCATCATTTATTTCGGATTTAAATGGAAGAAATCAAGATTTTTGTAAAATCTTCCAAAAACAAAAATTTAAGATTTGGAGGTCGAATTGTTATCGGATTTTGGTAAAATTGGTATGGGTGGACTCGTAATTGAATGGGTTGTCGGATTTTATAAGTTTCGCCGGATTCCGAGATGTGAGTCCCACGGGCAAATTTTGAGCTAATTTTGGATTTTAATGAAAATATAATATTTTCTTATGAAAGTGATTACTATAATTTTTGTTGACTGTATCGAATTAATTATGACTAGATACGAGTCGATCGGAGTCGAAAATTGGAGAAAAAAGTATAATACTTGGTTAAATTGGAGCAAGTCGAGGTAAGTGACTTGTCTAACCTTGTGTGGGGGAAATTTTCCCTAGGATTGGTATTGATGTGATTATTGAAATGTGTTGAAAGTCGTGTGTACGAGGTGACGAGTGTGTACACGGGTTAAATTGCGAAAGATTATATTTTTAAATTGTGTATATCACTGTTGCGCATTTATTAAATTATTTTATCTTGTTATATTCTTCATCATTGATGTGAGATATATACTTCAAATTTGTTTGATCTTTTCTTAGTAATTGTTTTACCTGTTTAGTTAAAACTTGGTTTCTTTTATTCTGTGCATTATTTGAAGGTTGATTTTCTTTAAATTAAATATTATTAATATGAAGTATTTGACATTTTTAAACTTGATATTGAAGCAACGTAGTAAAGATTTTAAAATATTATTTTCCTAAATTATTTACTCCTGAATATTTTTATACTCATTGTGAGGGAGCCGTGAGCTCTTTATTGTGGAAGAATATTATTGATGAATTATTTTGACATGAGCTGTGAGCTCTTTATTGTGGAAAACTATTATTGATGATTTATTTTGGCATGAGCCGTGAGCTCTTTATTGTGGCAAACTATTATTAATGATTTATTTTGGCATGAGCCGTGAGCTCTTTACTGTGGCAAATTATTATTGATGATTTATTTTGGCATGAGCTGTGAGCTCTTTATTGTGGAAAAATATTGTTGTTGAATTATTTTGGCAAGTTAAATTATTTGAGCACTTGAGGTGCAAATTGTGATATATTGTGATATTGATACGCATGCGGTGGTATAAGGTCTTGGTGTTGAAACGCATGCGGTGAGATAAGGGTGGCTTGGTACGCGTGGCTAGTAGGGGAACTACTAGAAGTCATGCGGTGTGATAAGGGTGGCTAAAACGCGGGATGCTATTTCGGAAAAAATATTTTCTTTAAATAAATTGTGAAGGCTCCCGCGGTGATATAAGAAAATGAGATATTGTGAATTTATTTATGATTTGGGACTACGAGGCGGTACCTCGGGAGTGCCCTTGTTGATATTGATTTATGGCCGTAGTTGCCTTTGATTATTATTGTGATTTTCATAAAGTTGAAGGAAATTCTGTTTTGATTTTCACGAGATATTATTTGCAATTATTTGGTGTCATTAAATGTGACATACTATTTGATTCATTTTCAATGTCATTTTATTTTACTACATTGATAAATATTTTACCATGCCATTATTATATTCCAGTAGGGCCTCACCTGACCTCGTCACTATTCTACTGAGGTTAGGCTTGGCACTTACTGGGTACCGCTGTGGTGTACTCATACTACGCTTCTACACATCTTTTTGTGCAGATCCAGTACCTTTTACCAGCCTAGACGTCATTGAGTTACCTGCGCACGGAGACTTCGAGGTATATCTGCCAGCGTCCGCAGACTCCGGAGTCCCCTTCTATCATTTTATGTTGCTTCCTTATATTTTTATCTAGACCTTGACATATAGAGATATTGAGAATAAATTCTTAGAAGCTTGTGACTTATTTCTACCGGGTTTTGGGAGTTGAAATTGTTTGAATTGTAGTTTATTTATTTCAGATATTTATTATTATTCCGCATTGATAGGCTTACTTAGTCTTAGAGACTAGGTGCCATCACGACATCCTACGGAGGAAATTTGGGGTCGTGACACACATAACATATAAATGTACCATTTACAGACAAGAACAACAAGCTAATAAGAACCTATTTTCATAAATTACTATTCCATTAAAGTCAAAATATTGTTAAGAAACACCCACAATGAAATTGCACAGTAGACGTTCACTACTAAAAATTCGACCAAAACCGACCGCGTCGGTCGGTCAAAAAACCGACCGAAAAACTGATCGAAGTCGGTCGGTTTTCTAAAATATTTTATTTTTTAATTTATTTTTACGAAACCAACCGACTTCGGTCGGTTGTTTTGGCGCAAAAATACGGGAAACTATTTTAGAATCCCGCGAAATTTATTTTTTAAGAAACCGACCGAAATCAGTCGGTTTTTCATATAAAATAAATTAAAACTAATATTCAAAAAACCGACCGAAATCGGGCTGAGGAAGAAATGAGTCTAACTTAGATATGGTCTATTTAAGCTTATGTGACATTATTGTTAGATTTTTTAATTAAATGTAATGCCATGTCATATTTGTTATTGGATATTTTATAGGTTTTGAACTAGAACGACTTTTAAGTTACAAATATAAAGTTGAGTGACTTTTAAGTGATGAAAAATAGATAAATGACTTTTATGAAATAAATGATAAGTTGGATGACCATGAGTGAAATTAACTCAAAGAGAAGAAGATGTTAAAGAACAATCGAGAAGCAGTCAATTTTCAGACAACAGGAAATATTAATGAAGTTATTGATTGAGTGAAACGACAGTTTTACCCTTGAGCTAAATTTATAGTTATGCTATTATTCGACCACACTTGACTTTTCTATATAAACTAGATAGATTTAGCCTGTGCTTTCCCGACATTTCGCATTTTCGGGCATCTGACGATTTTTTTTTTCAATCCTTGAATTGGTTTCAGTCCGGACCAATACATATCATTCAGAATATTGATGATTTTGCAGATGCATATTCTAATACGATTGATCATTGCTTAATTTCAACCAACATAAAACCGTAACCAAGAGATAACAACTAAGCATGATCCTTAGAACTTGGACTGTAAAATGACTTCAAACTCTCAAACATGAAGACACAAAAATTTAAAAAGTCCAATACATGCCATGTAAATCAAACGTCTTAATTATTGATATGCAAAAATCGAAGAAGTCTGATGCTTAGGGAAGACGCAGAACGAAGCAAATTATTTATCAATCATAGAAACAACCATTCAAGCTACATCACATATACATGAACTTAGGAAATCAATCTGAATTAAAGTGAACGATGACAAATCATATTTAGTTCTAGATAAAAAAAAAAAGAAAAAGGAACCCACATACTGACAATGACAACTCAAAGTGCACTTAACATTTCCACAATGTTTGAACAATTGCCAAGCGTGGGAGGAATTCGTCCTTCGAAACGGTTATCGCTCAAGTCGAAATACTTTCCTTAAAAGTCAATCTCCTTTAGTATTTTGTACCGATCACTGTATATTCATACAAAGTCTTGCATATCAACAACGCATTAACATAAAAATCTTGAAAATTTTCAACACAGAGAAGCAAAATCCTTTAAGCCTTCATCAGAAAGTAGCTTACAATTCCCGCAAAAAGATTAGGTGCACGTATTGAAAGAAATTCCTTCTGAGAATGTGTAAATGCAAATTAGAGGCTAATTTGTGCTACTGATCTGTTCCAAAATATATCAAATAAATTGAATTAAGCTGAAAAATATTAATAAACCAAATAAATAGACAGAAGATACAAAATTACATAAGTGGAAGGCACCTCTTCAAGTGTTTATGACAGATCTTGCAACATAGAGCAAAATTTCCAAGTCCATCGGATCTAAGTTGAATACATTCTAATTGGTAAGTCAATAAAGTGGTGAATTCTTATTTGAGCTTCAAGAATCTAATCATTAAGTCAACAGTTTATCAAAAGAATCAATATGTTCAGTCACCATGTACATATATTCAGATTGTCACAACCCGCACGCCCGTGACACAGATACTACATTAGCCAATAACATAATCAAAGAGACTCATGACTGCTAGAATCCTATTTTGACGACATACAACCAAGAAAAGTTATACTTTATTGGCTGCAAGGATCACCTATTCAGTATTTAACACATATCAAGTAATGTAATCTTTTCATTGTGAAAGTACTCATGAATAAGATATAACTATACTTTAGATCAACATCATAGAGTAAAAATTACATTTTCATGTCCATGTTTATCATTTATTGCAATTACTATTTCATCTATGACTGTTTCAAGAGTGTCTCTCAAGGTGAGACTTGTTTGAACCATTTAGGAAGCGTCTCTATCTCCACAAATCTCAAATTCTCAGACATATTGAATGTGAAGATCAAAATGCAAGTAAATGCAATCATGTAGAAAAGTCGCTCTCAAATGACAATATTAGGAAGATTCGACAAAGAAAAAATTGAGTCGTTGTAATATTTTCCAAATCTTCATGTAGAGAAAACATATACACATAATAAACAAAAAATATAAATTAAAATCCCATTACATTTTATAAGTACGGAGAAGATAAACAGATAAATTTTCTCAATTAGTAAAATTAGACATCTCTTTGGATCTAGTATTTTTGGCGAATCTTGCTTTTAAGATGAAGTTTTACCCTTCGTGTTTCCTTCTGGCTCCCACGACACTGAACGCAATATTTTTAAGAAGAAACATAAGAAAAGGAAGTCTTTAGTATCTTAAAAGAAGAAATACAAAAATGAAAGTTTCAATTGAAAATACCTTAACAACTTTGGATGGTTAAGGACCAAAAGTAGAAGGAACATCATTTTTTAGTTAGACACATCCACGAAAAGCTAAGATGATCTCCCTGAAACCACTAATAACTGGTGAGACTAATCTAGTGTTCGTCTACTAAATACAGGCAATAATAATCCTTAATCAGTAGATATGAATGATAAAATTGAATTATGTCGTTAATATCAAGAAAACTTAAACATTCAAAAGGATGCGAAGCTAGTAATGGAAGGTCAATATCATGGTAATATCTGAAGAATCATCTTTGGTTCCTTAAAGAGCTGTAACAAGATATGTAAGACTATGCTCCGCACAAGTTTGCATATTTAAAACTACTTTCAAGTAGACATATAACTGAAACATTGCTTTGTCGAGAACTATTTTCTCCTTATATATTCATTACTTGAGCTCAATTTCTAGTTAACAACTAAAAAAAGCTCAATTTCTAATTAAGCTTCGATCTAGTATAGAATATCAACTCTGTATAGGATAGAATGCAAGAGGCGAATGTGTCATACGGAGTATAACAATTAGTTAGAAAACAGAGAGTTCCTAAACTTGAGCTCTAAATAACTACCTGTTTGTTTTTTTTTATACCAAAAATTCTATCAGTAACCTCATCAATCTAATCACAACTTTGAGATTAATGATATAGGGCATACATGTGTTGATACATCTGATTTCTTGTTATGATCCAACAAATTCAGTTCCAAGGAAGCATTTCAACTCTCCTAGATCTTTTATCTTGAAATTTTGGTACAACACCTCTTAGCTTCTTCAACCATCTTGTCATGTTCGCATTATCAGTAAGTTATTGATTGACATATATAAGGACGACAAGTTCACGACCATGTTATTGACATGCCTTTTAGTGAACAAAAAACGGTATAAAAAGTAGATTATTTTTACGACGGTATTTGCATAACTAAGATGACGATTTAAGTAATTAACTCCTCCATCCATGTAAAAAAATAATTCAAAGAGTATAACAATATTTTTCCATTAAAGTAACACAGGATTGATTAAACTTTGGCATATTTAAATTGAACAAAAGATAAACATCCATTTTAAATTCACATTCTTCTGTAATCCTTTAAAATTACTAACCACAATATGCCAAGTACAATGAAAAGTTCCAATCTCTGCTTAGGAAAATAAAGAAGACAGGTTGCTCATAGGTTTCAACTATAAGTCCAAATAATTAAATCGAAACTTAATTCATCATTAAGTGATTAACACAGGCATCTGTAGTTTGTTTTGTCACCATAAAATACAGGAGCATAGAGTATTCCTTAATGTCTGAAAAAGGAGAACTGAAAGGATAGTAGGAGACGCCTTAGTTATGTTGGAACAGAAGAAAGAGTTTTGAATACACGCATTGTTAAAAGCACTTTTGTGGCAGAATATAATGACAATTCTGCCCTTGGTCGACCAACTTGCCTTTTCTATATAATAGAAAATAGAAATTGTCGTTTTGGTACTTTGAATACTGATTTGCTTGTTATCATAGTGCTACAAGTCATTTATCAATTCACTAAACTTAAAAGATCCAAAAAGAATATGACATTAAATATATAAATATTACGAAAATGGAAAAGAAATTTTAGTTAGGTGAAGTTCTAACCTCACAAAAAAATAAAATTAATAAAAAGTTGATTGACTAGAAAGGCGAACGGACAATGTTGGTTAATACTTTTATTTTGTTATAAATAGTATTTTATTTATGGTGAATGTCTATTTTAGAGATATTTTAGGGATTATTACTTGGTGGTTAAGTCACTCTTTCCCTATAAATAGAGGGTTCTATTCCATTGTAAATCATTCCAAAATCAATAAGAATTCTCTCTCTACTTTTCTCTCCAATACTCTTCTTCTTCTTTTATTGTTTCATAACACGTTATCAGCACGAGACTTTAACCAATTGAGTAGAGACTAAAATGATGAACCATTGGGTTTTGGATTTTGAAGCTAAGCCGTTGGATCGAGAGACTAATCAACAGTTTAGATGTATTTGACTCATCCTATCGTGGAAATTCATTCCCCATGGAAATTAATTTGGTGGAGTTGCATTATGTGATAGTGTGATGATAGCAACGAATTGACAAATCAAGATTTTTCAAATTCGACGGATGAGATATGTTTGATCAGTTTTTTTTTTGTGCTAATTACATTGAGTTTGGAAACGGGATTAAATTCTGGATTTAAGGTAAGTATTTTACTTTATTTTTCTCTTTTAAATTCTTAAAATTCTATAATTTATTTTTAAATACAAGCAAAGACATTAAGCTTTGATTATAACTCTAATAGAGTTTGCAAGAAATTATAACCATCCGAAGTGGTAAAATTCCTATGCCTTGCCATGATCAAATTCATGTATGATTATGGGCAAAGAAGTGAAAACTCGTCCCATTGAATTTGCTTCATTCTCATTCCCCTTAAGAGAATATGATATCAATATGTGATAAGTCTGAAAAAAAATAAAATTATTACCGTGAAGCTATCAATGGATGTGGATATGGCAATAGACGAAATTATAATCGTCATCATTGTGATAGTGAGAATAATAAGGATTCTCAAAAATAATCCTTCACTTTGTGAAAGTAATATTTGTCATCGATTTGACATGAGATTTTGTAAAGCACATATAGATGATTATGGTTCATTCATAATGTAAATGTGACAACATTTGATTTATGAATACATATTCATTCTTGGAAGAATATGAACGTGCTAGTGGTAGTGGATATACCACACTAATCTCTAGTAAAAGGTTTGAGATGAAATAAGAAAATAATTTCATTATTATGGCATGAATGGTCATTGATCACGCACCTATTGTGATTATGACAAAATATTATGGCAATGTGATTATTACATGAAAAAAGTAATAGAAGCAACATATCTTGCCTATAATGATTTTGACCATGACCATAATTGTATAACTTTTTCTTTGAAAGAGATATTCACTATATGGATGCTGATGAATATATGGTAGTACAAAATTAATTGAAAGATCTAGAAGAGCCAATTATACTACTTTGAAGAAATGAAATTAATTATCAATAAGGTATGGTGCGGTAGTAAGTCTCAAAGAAACTTAATTGAGTTTCTAAAATATTCGCGAAAGCGGTTGGTTAAATTGAGACTATAAATAAAGGAAAGATTTAATATCTTTTATTGCTACAACTTGTAACGTGGTAATATGTATGTGAAATACTACCCGCTTTATTCTCCAGTTTGTACTACACAAACAAAGAATGCCACAATAAAGTAGAAGTTTATTGATATAAAAAATCATATTATAATAAACTTGGAGTTTATTCATAATTGCATATGCCATAGTGTAAACCTGAAGTTTATCAATATTGATAATTTCTCTAATTGACATAAGTGGTTTAGCCATTAATTTAAGTATGATGTGCAAAAATAAAAGAGAATTTACATGGGTAAATATTAACGAACTAGAAAGTTCTTTACAAATTCTCTTATGTTGCTTGTTCTCGCGTTTATTATACCGACTAAAATTGGGATTGAATACCTTGAATTGTTTCACGACCCGAAATTCCCACCTTCAGACCGTGATGGCGTCTAACATTTCACTTGCTAGGAAAGCCAACGTTAGAATAATATTATCCATTTTTAAAATAATTTCTAAATTTATTAATAACAAAGAACAAATGCGGAAGTGAAGTCTGAAATGTAGTGAATAATACATAAAAAAATAAAAATAATGGTGTCTAAATACCATCCCAGAATTGGTGTCACAAGTGCACGTACTTCTAGAATAATACAAATAAAAGTCTGAATAAAATAAAGCTGTCTGAAAATAAACACACAGCTAAAGTAAAATTAACGGGGACTTCAGAACTGCGGACGCCATGCAGTTATACCTCAAGTCTCCTCTGGGTAGCTAATATCCGAGCAAGTCTATGGTACGCCGGTGGGACCAACTCCAAAATCTGCACAAGAAGTGCAGAGTATAGTATCAGTACAACCGACCCCATGTACTGGTAAGTGCTGAGCCTAACCTCGACGAAGTAGTGACGAGGCTAAGGCGGGTCACTTACATTAACCTGTACGCAATATTAGTTACAACAATAAATAATAGAAATAAATCAGGTAACTCATTTATAATAATTGAAGCCAATTCAGCAGTCATAACCAATTATCATTTTCATCAAATCTGTTGCAGCGTGCAACCCGCTCTCACAATATATTCACACTCAATTCTGTTGCAACGTGCAACCCGCTCTCCCAATATATTCCTTTTAATCAAGTCTGTCATATATTTATTTCAATCAAGTATATATAGACTTTTAAATAAGTCTGTTGCGGCGTGCAACCAAATCCTCCAATATGGACTTTTTAATAAGTTTGTTGCGGCGTGCAACCCGATCCTCCAATATGGACTTTTTAATAAGTCTGTTGCGGCGTGCAACCCGATCCTCCAATATGGACTTTTTAATAAGTCTGTTGCGACGTGCAACCCGATCCTCCAATATATCCATTTCAATCAATTTTGTTGCGGCGTGCAACCCGATCCTCCAATATATCCATTTACCAATTCTTATAGAAGAAATTTCCCCAATAAATATAATAATTAATTTAAAATTATAAGACAACAAGCATACAATAATTATAATTTAATTATGAAACAAACAATGACAAAGAAAAAATTATTATGAAAATCAGGGAGAAAATAGGCAGTTTAATATTTAATATGCTAAATGTCAAATAATAATTAAAATACATAATTCAAATAGCATGTAACAATTAATGCAGGAATTCAAGAATTAATATTTGACAAAGAATAGGAGAGAAATAATTATTATAATAATTAATTTATGATTTAAAATAATTTATGATTTTTCAAGTAAGCAGGCAAACAATTAATTTGACGACGTATAGACACTCGTCACCTCGCCTATACGTCGTTCACATGCATTTCACATAACAAATAATTTAAGGGTTCTATTCTCTCAAGTCAAGGTTAACCACGACACTTACCTCGCTTTGTAAATTCCAATCAATTACTCGACCACAGATTTTTTTTTTAAATTTATCTCCAAAAGCTTCAAATCTCTTCACAAATAATTCGATATACTCAATACGAATCATAGGAACTAATTCCATATGAATTTACTAATTTTTCGGATAAAAATTTTAAATTCATTAAATATTTGACAGTGGGACCCACGTCTCAAATCCCGAAAAAACTCGCAAAATTCAAATACCCATTCCGCTACGAGTTCAACCATACAAAAATTATCCAATTCCGATATCAAATGGACCTTCAAATCTTAAGTTCTCGTTTTTGAAAGATTTTATAAAAATCTGATTTTGGTTCCCTAAATTCACGGATTCATGAGGTAAATGAGTATGAAATCATGAAATATAATCAATATAGGATAAGGAACACTTACCCCAAGAATCATACTCTTAATCACACATCATTACCCAAACTCGAAATTGAAGATTAGGGGTTAGAACCTTACCTCTTTGATAAAGAACTTGAGGAATTTCTTGTTGGTTTTCAAGGCTTGGACAAAAATTTAATGAACAAGACACTTTATCTACTTTCTCTCTCTAGAACACTCTTACTTCTCTCTAAAATCATCAGATAAATGCCCCAAAATAAATCCCAAAGCCTATTTATCAAAATGGGGTCGGATTATGAAAATAGGAAAATTACCCCTCCGAAAATAGGTATGCGATCGCATAATGGACCGCACAATTGGTGTGCGGGTCGCATAATGATCGCATAAATTGGTGCCCAGAACTGGGCTGTTTTGGACCATTTTGCGACCATTTTGCGGTCGTATAACCATTTTGCGATCGCATAATGGTCGCAGAATCGCATTCTGTCAGCCTTTGGTAATTTGGTCATAACTTCTTGTAGGAATGTCCAAATGATAAACGGTTTGAAGCGTTAGAAATTAGACTCAAAGATCTTTCATTTTATATGTAATACACCATACAAAACTTCGTATCATGATAGTTATGCTCATTTGAAGTTAGCTCTTATGCGAACTCACTTGAAACTTTAATCTTATGAAATTTCCAACTTCTACATTTGATGCCGAAACCTATCGAATCAAGTCCGATTGACCTAAAATTTTACACATAAGTCATAAATGACATAACGGAGCTATGAAAAGTTTTGGAACTGGATTCCGACTCTGACATCAAAAAGTCAACCCCGTGGTCAAACTTGAAAATCTTTAGCCTTTAAGTTACTAGTTTTCGTTAAATGGTCATAACTTGAACTAGGGACCTCCAAATTAAATTTCGGGCATACACCCAATTCCCAAATCACGATACAGATCTACCGGAACTATCAAAATATTGATCCGGGTTCGTTTGCTCAAAATGTTGATCAAAGTCAACTCAGTTGAGTTTTAAGGCTCTATTTCATATTTTAATCCTTTTTTCACATAAAAACTTTTCAGAAAATTTTATGGACTGTGCACATAAGTCGAGGAGTAATAAATAGTACTTTTCGAGGTTTTAGAACACATAATTACTTATTAAATTTAAAGATGATATTTTGGGTCATCACAAATTGTGAAATTTATCAAAGGTGAATATGGGTCCATTCACCTGTCATGTAAACCTTATAAAGATGCATCTATGAGATGGTTATATGTGCGATTATTATTAACCCGCAACTTGATGTGTGATGACCCAAAATATCATCTTTAAATTTAATAAGTAATTCTGTGTTCCATGACCTCGAAAAGCACCATGTATAACTCCTCGACTTGCGTGCGTAGTCCGTATAACTTTTCGGAAAGTTTTATGTAAAAAATGGATTAAAATGTGAAATAGAGCTTTAAAACTCAACTGAGTTGACTTTGGTCAATATTTTGAGCAAACGGACCCGGATCAGTATTTTGAAATTTTGGTAGGTCCGTATCGTGATTCGGGACCTGAGCGTATGCCCAGAATCGAATTCCGAGGTTCCTAGCCCGAGATATGAAATTTTGATGAAAAATTAAAAGCTTGAAAGCTTAATGATTGCTAAGAATTTACCGATGTTGGATTTATTGACCTCGGGTTCGTATTTTGGTTTTGGAGTCCGGTATAGGTCCACTATAATATTTATGACTTGTCTGTCAAATTTGGTAAGAAACAGAGTTGATTTGACGTGATTCGGACGTCTGGTTGTAAAAATATAAGATTTAAAGTTTTCTTGAAAATTTCCTTTGAATTGGTGTTCGATTCGTAGTTCTAGGTGTTATTTTGGCGATTTGATCGCTCGAGCAAGTTCGTATGATATTTTAAGACTTGTGTGCATGTTTGGTTTGGAGCTCCGAGGGCTCCGGTGAGTTTCAGATAGGATACAGGATGATTTTGAACTTAGAAAATCTGGTTTTTCTGCAACTTCAGGCTTCTGGTATTTCCTTCATCGCGTTCGCGAATGTACTCTCGCGAACGCGAAGAGCAAAATGGGCTGGCTGAATTTTCCTTCTTCGCGAACGCGAAGATTGGGTCGCGAACGCGAAGCTATGGGGACTTTACCCTTCGCGAACATGACTAGCTCAACGCGAACACGAAGCTTTAGAGGCCTGGGGGAGGGGTCAGTTGTTCTTCTACGCGAATGCGAGCACTGGCACGCGAACACGAAGGCCAGGGGGAAATATCCTTCGCAAACGTGAAGGAGGACTCGCGAACACGAAAACCACGGGCTGCTATTCATCGCAAATGCGACAGGCCCTTCGCGAACGCGAAGAAGGCCTGACGCCTGTGACATAAAACAGAACCAAAGCGGGATTTTTTTCCATTTTTCACAAACCCTCAATTATAACTCGGCTTAAGGGCGATTTCTAAGGAGTTTTTCATGCTTTCGAACTAGGTAAGTGTTCTTTATCATATAGTGATTGTATTTCATAAATCTAAGTCTATATTCATCATTTATTTTGGATTTAGACGGAAGAAATTAGAAT
The DNA here is from genome assembly GCF_000390325.3 of Nicotiana tomentosiformis. Classification (NCBI taxonomy): domain Eukaryota; kingdom Viridiplantae; phylum Streptophyta; class Magnoliopsida; order Solanales; family Solanaceae; genus Nicotiana; species Nicotiana tomentosiformis. Next base: position 10,067,244 of record NC_090822.1, read on the forward strand.
TTTTATAAAACTTTCCAAAAATGAAAAATTTAGATTTGAAGGTCCATCGTAATTGGATAATTTTTATATGGTTGGACTCGTCTCGGAATGGGTGTTCGAATTTCATAAGTTTTTCCGAGATTTGAGGCGTGGGTCCTACTATCGAATATTTAAATGAATTCCAGATTTTTATCCTTAAAATTTGTAAATTCATATGGAATTAATTCCTATGATTGGTATTGAGTATATCGAATTGTTTGTGACTAGATTTGAAGCTTTTGGAGACAAATTTAAAAGGAAAAGCTGTGGTCGAGTAATTGATTGGAATTTGTAAAGCAAGGTACGTGTCGTGGTTAACCTTGACTTGAGGGAATAGAACCCTTAAATTATTTGGTATGTGAAAAGCATGTGAACGACGTATAGGCGAGGTGACGAGCGTCGATACATCGTGAAATTAATTGTTTGGTTGCTTACTTGAAAAATCTTAAATTATTTTATTCATAAATTAATTATTACAATAATTGTTTCTCTCCTATTCCTTGTCAAATACAAATTCTTGAATTCCTGCATTAATTGTTACATGCTATTTGAATTATGTGTTTTAATTGTTATTTGACATTTAACATATTAAATATTAAACTGCATATTTCCTCTCTGAATTCTATAATAATTTGCTATTAGCCTTTGTTTGTTTCATAATTAAATCATAATTATTGTATGCTTGTTGTCTTATAATTTTATATTAATTGTTGCATTTATTGGGGAAATTCTTCTATAAGAATTGGTAAATGAATATGTTGGAGGATCGGGTTACACGCCACAACAGAATTAATTATAATGAATATATTGGAGGATCGGGTTGCACGCCGCAACAGACTTATTAAAAGTCCATATTGGAGGATCGGGTTGCACGCCGCAACAGACTTATTAAAAGTCCATATTGGAGGATCGGGTTGCACGCCGCAACATACTTATTTAAAAGTCGAAATACATATATATATTAGGGGATCGGGTTGCACGCCGCAAACAAACTTGATTAAAATGAATATATTGTGAGAGCGGGTTGCACGCTGCAACAGAATTGAATGTGAAAATATTGTGAGAGCGGGTTGCACGCTGTAACAGAATTGAATGTGAATATATTGTGAGAGCGGGTTGCACGTTACAACAGAATTGATGGAAATGATAATTGGTTATGACTGCTGAGTTGGCTTCAATTATTATAAACGAGTTACCCGATTTATTTCTATTATTGTTGTTGTTACTAATATTGCGTACAGGAAATGTAAGTGACCCGTCTTAGCCTCGTCACTACTTCGTCAAGGTTAGTCTCAGCACTTACCAGTAAATGGGGTCGGTTATACTGATACTACACTCTGCACTTCTTGTGCAGATTTCAGAGTTGGTCCCAGCGGCGTGCCATAGACTTGCTCGGATTTCAGCTACTCGGAGGAGACTAGAGGTATAACTTCATGGCGTCCACAATCCTGAAGTCCCCGTCTATTTTACTTTAGCTGTGTTATAATTTCCAGACAGCTTCATTTTATTTAGACCTTTATTTGAATTATTCTAGAAGCTCGTGCACTTGTGACACAATTCTGGGATGGTATTTAGACACCATTGTTTTTATGGATTATTCACTATATTTCAAACTTTGCTTCCGCATTTGTGTTTTTGATTATTAATAATTTAAAAATTGTTTAAAAATTGGTTAATAGTATTCTAACGTTGGCTTGCCTAGCAAGTGAAATGTTAGGCGCCATCACAGTCCGAAGGTGAGAATTTTGGGTCGTGACAGTTGGTATCAGAGCACTAGGTTACATAGGTCTCACGAGTCACGAGCAAGCTTAGTAGAGTCTGAAGGATCGGTACGGAGATGTCTGTACTTATCTCTCAGAGACTATGAAGTTTAGGAACAATATCACCTCTTTCATTCCTTATCGTGCGGCATTGATTTTGCTTGAAACCTATATCTCACATTCCTTTGTATCTACTCGTGTATGACATTGCGCACTCGGTATCGGTTGTGCGTCGACGGTTTGTGATGCTGCAGATGAACTATGAGGGAGCCAGAGATGCTTAAATATTGCCTCAACGTGTGATTCTGACTGAAGATGCGGATGTATAAAGAGATCACCCAGTGAATAATGTGGGGGTGCAACGGGGGTGAAACGTACCTTGGCATCTGGTTGATTTATACGAGTTGTGAAGGTTAATATTGTTGACCATCGGATGTGGTGAACTATAACTTCGCGCCGAGTGGGGGAGTCCACTATCAATGAATGGATTGCGAGTCATGTGTTATATCAGTTTTGGCCTGAAATGTATATATGTGGTACTGAAAGGTTCTCCCAAAATTTACATGTGTTTAAGGCCTGAGATCTTGTAGAGAATAAGGTTGGGACTTGCGGTATCTCCGCCTCCGAAATAATCTTATACTTCAGTTCCAAAGGAGTTAGAGAAACAACATTAAATTTATAGAAGGTCTACTCAGCGTGAACATCACGGTTGCGGATTTTGGGGTGCTTCGAAGGAAGTACAGTGGTTGACGAGATTATGGACTAAGAATTGTCTGTATGGAGCTCTACTTTTGTGATCATTGTATATAAATAGGGGTAAAGTTTACCCCAAAGAAGAATCGAAGAGTGTGTTAAGAAATGGGCCAGCTCAACAGTGTTGAGTCAGCATAACAAAAGAAGAAATTGACCTTCGGAGAGATAATTCTCTACATGTGTCTATGGCAAGCATATGAAGAGAGAAGACCGGCCAATACAACACCGCCCACTTGGCTCGGTTCTCAGAAATACTTTTGAAAGAGTTTGTTTCCCGGACTCTCCGTAATGCATGGCGCATAGGGTTTGAACGATTGCGTCAGGTCACCATGACGGTGTAATAATATGCCATCAGGTTTAATAAGTTAGCCCGTCATATTTCTACTTTGCTTCCTACAACTAGAGAGCGAGTCTACATAATCATTAAAAGACTCAATTATGATCGTAAAATTTTGTATGAATCGGAAGATACAGGATGATACTTCATTTCCACTAGTGGTAGAAATTTCCAAGATATTAGAACGTGTTCGAGGTGAGGAAAAAGGAAACTAAGGAGACCAAGACGTCTCGAGGTTCTGGGGGATTCAGTGGATTTTACTCTGCGAGTATAAATCATTATGGCGGGGGCTCGGGCAGCCGGCCAGACCCGTTCACACATCGGATTAATCGAGGTGCTCTATTAAGTTCTTTTAATGCACCACTGACATAAGTGTCCTACAATGGTTATTCCAGTTATTTGGCACAGACTCAGTATGAGCAGCCAAACTCGCAAATGGGTTGTTATGAATGCGGTGATACTAGGCACATCATGAGAAAATTGTCCCAGACTTGGGAGAGACATATTTCATCAAAGCACTCAGGCTACGTGCCCCATTGCAGTTACTATACCACCCACACGACTAGTTAGGGGTGGAGGACAGGAGGGTAGAAGGCGTCCTAGAGGTGGAGGCCCAGCCGTTGATATAATTGTTTTATTGTATGGCGGAGGTCGATACATAAGATGGTGTCGTTACAGGCACGACCTCGATTTAATATAAAGGAATAATTTCCTTAACTTGATTTGGTTCTGAGTATCGAGACGAGTCCTCCTATTGTGCTCCATTTATGAGTGAGCTTCGTAATTCTATAATCTACTTATGTGTTTACTCCTGTTAGGATATTCTATGGAGATAACTACGCCTATCATTCCATGTTGGTCACTAATAAGAGCTGTGAGGCTAAAAGTGGCTTTCTATTACTCATATCGATAAGTTTTGATGTAATTTCCGGATAATTAATTACAAATTGTGAATTATATGCCTTACTGGTATGGGGTTCATTATGTGTTGTGATTTTGTGTAACCGAAATTATTTAAAAGGAGAAAATGGAAATTTTTGATTGGCACGATGTGCATATTACTTGTGATTCAAAATTGAGGACGAGATCCTCTCATTTTAATATAAAATGATATGCTTAAATCGGGCTTCGAGCTGCGGTGGAAGTTATATAAGGACGAGATCCTTGTGATAAAAATCCTTGTGTTTAAATCCTCCCTTGTGAAATTAAATTTGTACTATAGTACTAATAGGGAGTCATGCCTGTTAGGCATATTTTAAAATATTTGTATGAAATTCTCTGTGCATACTTGCCAAATTCGTGTTGTAATATTTAGTTGTAACCTACGAGGTAGGTGCCCGCCCAGGTGGCATTAAATGTAACTCGTTAATTCGGGTAAACAATTATGAGGTCTTCATGCCTCACATCTCGTTATTAGTATTGTGAAGGTTTGAAATGAGATTTTTGTTAACATGAAATTAATTGACGATTCTGTAATTTATTATGAACAACTATTAAGACCAGATTGACCCAGAAGGGTGCCCCATTTAGATGGTCAGATGAGTGTGAGTTGAGCTTTCAGAAGCTCAAGACCGCTTTGACTACAACGCTAGTGTTGGTATTACCCACAGGTTCAGGATCGTATACGGTATATTGTGACGCCTCTCACATTGGGCTTGGTGCAGTATTAATGCAAGATGGCAGGGTGATTGTATATGCGTTGCGGCAGTTGAAAGATCACGAGAAGAATTATCCTGTTAATGACTTAGAATTGGCAGCCATTGTTCATGCGCTGAAGATTTGGAGGCATTACCTCTACGGTGTATCGTGGAGGTATTTACTGATCATCGTAGCCTTCAGTACCTGTTCAAATAATAACATCTTAATTTGAGGCAGAGAATATGGTTGGAGTTTTTGAAAGACAATGATATCACCATTTTGTATCACCTCGGAAAGGTCAATGTGGTAGTCGATGCTTTGAGTAAAATGGCAGTGAGTATGGGCAGTCTTGCGTATATTCCGGTTGGTGAGAGGCCATTAGCTTAAGATGTTCATACTTTGGCTAGTCAATTCGTGAGGTTATATGTTTCAGAGAACCCAGTCAGGTTCTAGCTTGCACAGTCGCTCGGCCTTCTTTAATGAGCGCATCAGAGAGAGGCAATATGATGATCTTCAATTACTTGTCCTTAAGGACACGGTGCGGCACAATGATGCCAAACAGGTTGCTGTGGGGGAAGATGGGGTTCTGCGAATGCATGGTCGTATTTGTGTGCCTAATGTGGATGGGTTTCGTGAATTAATTCTTGAAGAAGCACACAGTTCTAGGTATTCTATTCATCCAGGTACCGCCAAAATGTATCAAGATTTGCGGCAACATTATTGGTGGAGGAGAATGAGAAAGGATATAGTTGCATATGTAGCTCGGTGTCTGAATTGTCAGCAAGTTAAGTACGAGCATCAGAGACCTGGTGGTTTGCTTCTGAAGTTAGAATTTCCTGAGTGGAAATGGCAGCATATCACTATGGATTTTGTTATTGGGATCCCACGGACTCAGAGAAAATTTGACGCAGTTTGGGTCATTGTGGATAGGTTGACCAAGTCATCACATTTCATTCCAGTGGCAGTTACCTATTCTTCAGAGAGGTTAGCTGAAATTTACATTCGTGAGATTGTCCGCCTTCACAGGGTGCTCGTGTCTATTATTTCAGATCGAGGTACGCAATTTACCTCACATTTCTGGAGAGTTGTACAACGTGAGTTAGGCACGCGGGTGGAGTTGAGTACATCATTTCATCCACAGACAGACGGTCTATCAGAGCGTACTATTCAGATATTGGAAGATATGCTTTGCACTTGTGTTATAGACTTTGGAGGTTCTTGGGATTATTTCTTGCCACTTGCGGAGTTTGCTTATAATAATAGCTACCTGTCGAGCATTCAGATGGTTCCATATGAGGCATTATACGGAAGGCGATGCCGATCGCCAGTTGGTTGGTTTGATCCGTGAGAGGCTCGGTTGTTGGGTACCGATTTGGTACAGGATATCTTGGATAAGGTCAAGATTATTCAGGATCGACTTCGCACAGCTCAGTCTAGACAAAAGATTTATGCTGACCGTAAAGTTCGTGATATTTCATTCATGGTTGGAGAAAGAATATTGCTCCAGGTTTCACCGAGGAAAGGTGTAATGAGGTTCGGAAAAAAGGGCAAGTTGAGCCCTAGGTATATCTGACCCTTTGAAATTCTTGAAAGGGTGGGTGAAGTAGCCTACAGGCTTTCATTACCACCTATTTCATTAGCGGTTCATCCGGTGTTCCATGTGTATATGCTCCAGAAATATCATGGTGATCCCTTCCATGTGCTAGATTTCAGCTCTGTCCAGTTGGACAAGGATTTGACTTACGAGGAGGAGCCGGTGGCAATACTAGCCCGGCAAGTTCGCCAGTTGAGGTCTAAGATTTATCCTTCAGTTCGGGTTCAATGGAGAGGTCAGCTGATAGAGGCATCTACCCGGGAGTCCGAGTCGGACATGAGGAGTAAATATCTACACCTTTTCTCCAGCTCAGGTACTTTTTCTAACTCCGTTCGAGGACGAACGTTTGTTTTAGAGGTGGAGAATGTGATGACCCAAATTGTCATCTTTAAATTTAATAAGTAATTCTGTGTTCTAAGACCTCGAAAAGCACCATGTATAACTCCTCGACTTGCATGCGCAGTCCGTACAACTTCTCCGGAAAGTTTTATGTGAAAAATGGATTAAAATATGAAATAGAGCTTTAAAACTCAAATGAGTTGACTTTGGTCAATATTTTGAGCAAACTGACCCGGATCAATGTTTTGACAATTTAGGTAGGTCCGTATCGTGATTTGGGACCTGGGCGTATGCCCGGAATCGAATTCCGAGGTCCTTAGCCCGAGATATGGAATTTTGATGAAAAATTAAAAGCTTGAAAGGTTAATGATTGCTAAGAATTTACTGATGTTGGATTTATTGACCTCGGATCCATATTTTTATTTCGGAGCCCGGTATAGGTCCACTATAATATTTATGACTTGTCTGCCAAATTTGGTGAGAAACAGAGTTGATTTGACGTGATTCGGACGTCCGGTTGTAAAAATATAAGATTTAAAGTTTTCTTGAAAATTTTCTTTGAATTGGTGTTCGATTCGTAGTTGTAGGTGTTATTTTGGCGATTTGATCGCGCGAGCAAGTTCGTATGATTTTTTACGACTTGTGTGCATTTTTGGTTTGGAGCCCCGAGGGCTCGGGTGAGTTTCGGATATGATACAGGATGATTTTGAACTTAGAAAATCTATTTTTTCTGCAACTTCAGGCTTTTGGTATTTCCTTCATCGCATTCGCGAATGTACTCTCATGAACGCGAAGAGAAAAATGGGCTGGCTGAATTTTCCTTTTTCGCGAATGCGAAGATTGGGTCGCGAACACGAAGCTTTAGAGGCCTGGGGGAGGGGTCTGTTGTCCTTCTACGCGAACGCGATCACTGGCACGCGAACGCGAAGGCCGGGGGGAAAATGCCTTCGCAAACGCGAAGGAGGACTCGCGAACATGAAAGCCACTGGCTGCTATTCATCGCGAACGCGACAGGCCTTTCGCGAACGTGAAGAAGGCTTGACGCCTGTGACTTAAAAGAGAACCAAAACGGGATTATTTCCCATTTTTCACAAACCCTCAATTATAACTCGGCTTAGGGGCGATTTCTAAGGGGTTTTTCACGATTTCGAACTGGGTAGGTGTTCTTTATCATATAGTTATTGTATTTCATAAATCTAAGTCTATATTCATCATTTATTTCGGATTTATACGGAAGAAATTGGAATTTTTGTAAAACTTTCCAAAAATGATAAATTTAGATTTGAAGGTCCATTTGACATCGGAATTGGATAATTTTTATATGGTTGGACTCGTCTCGGAATGAGTGTTCGGATTTCGTAAGTTTTTCCGAGATTTGAGACGTGGGTCCCACTTTCGAATATTTAAATAAATTTCAGATTTTTATCTGGAAAATTTGTAAATTCATATGGAATTAATTCCTATGCTTGGTATTGAGTATATCGAATTGTTTGTGAATAGATTTGAAGCTTTTGGAGACAAATTTAAAAAGAAAAGCTGTGGTCGAGTAATTGATTGGAATTTGCAAAGCAAGGTAAGTGTCGTGGTTAACCTTGACTTGAGGGAATAGAACTCTTAAATTATTTGTTATGTGAAAAGTATGTGAACGATGTATAGGCGAGGTGACGAGTGTCTATACATCGTGAAATTAATTGTTTGCCATCTTACTTGAAAAATCATAAATTATTATAATAATTATTTCTCTCCTATTCCTTGTCAAATATAAATTCTTGAATTCCTGCATTAATTGTTACATGCTATTTGAATTATGTGTTTTAATTGTTATTTGACATTTAACATATTAAATATTAAATTGTATATTTTCTCTCTGATTTCTATAATAATTTGCTATTAGCCTTTTTTTGTTTCGCAATTAAATCATAATTATTGTATGCTTGTTGTCTTATAATTTTATATTAGTTGTTGCATTTATTGGGTAAATTCTTCTATAAGGATTGGTAAATGAATATGTTGGAGGAGCGGGTTGCACGCCGCAACAGAATTAATTATAATGAATATATTGGAGGATCGGGTTGCATGCCGCAACAGACTTATTAAAAGTCCATATTGGAGGATCGGGTTGCACGCCGCAACAGACTTATTAAAAGTCCATATTGGAGGATCGGGTTGCACGCCGCAACAAACTTATTAAAAGTCCATATTGGAGGATCGGGTTGCACGCCGTAACAAACTTATTTTAAAGTCGACATACATATATATATTGGAGGATCGGGTTGCACGCCGCAACAAACTTGATTAAAATGAATTTAATTTGAAAGCGGGTTGCACGCTGCAACAAAATTGAATGTGATAATATTGTGAGAGCGAACAGAATTGAATGTGAATATATTGTGAGAGCGGGTTGCACGCTGCAACAGAATTGAATGTGAATATATTGTGAGAGCGGGTTGCACACTGCAACAGAATTGATGGAAATGATAATTGATTATGACTGCTGAGTTGGCTTCAATTATTATAAATGAGTTACCCGATTTATTTCTATTATTGTTGTTGTCACTAATATTATGCACATGAAATGTAAGTGACCCGCCTTAGCCTCGTCACTACGTCGTCAAGGTCAGGCTCAGCACTTACCAGTACATGTGGTCGGTTGTACTAATACTACACTCTGCACTTTTTGTGCAGAATTCAGAGTTGGTCCCAGCGGCGTGCCATAGACTTGCTCGGATTTCAGCTACTCGGAGGAGACTAGAGGTATAACTTCATGGCGTCCACAGTTCTGAAGTCCCCGTCTATTTTACTTTAGCTGTGTTATAATTTCCAGACAGCTTCATTTTATTTAGACCTTTATTTGTATTATTCTAGAAGCTCGTGCACTTGTGACACCAATTCTGGGATGGTATTTAGACACCATTGTTTTTATGGATTATTCACTATATTTCAAACTTTTCTTCCGCATTTGTTTCTAAAAATTAGTTAATAGTATTCTAACGTTGGCTTGCCTAGCAAGTGAAATGTTAGGCGCCATCACAGTCCGAAGGTGGGAATTTTGGGTCTTGACAGTTGGTATCAGAGCACTAGGTTACATAGGTCTCACGAGTCACGAGCAAGCTTAGTAGAGTCAGAAGGATCGGTACGGAGACGTCTGTACTTATCTCTCAAAGGCTATGAAGTTTAGGAACAATATCACCTCTTTCATTCCTTATCGTGCGGCATTGATTTTGCTTGAAACGTATATCTCACATTCCTTTGTATCTACTAGTGTATGACATTGCATACTCGGTATCGGTTGTGCATCGACGGTTCGTGATGCCGCAGATGAACTAGAGGGAGCCAGAGATGCTCAAATATTGCCTCAACGTGTGATTCCGACTGATGATGCGGATGTATAAAGAGATCACCCAGTGAATAATGTGGGGGTGCAACGTACCTTGGCATCTAGTTGATTTATATGAGTTGTGAAGGTTAATATTGTAGACCATCATATGTGGTGAACTATGACTTCGCGCCGAGTGGGAGAGTCCACTATCAATGAATGGATTGCGAGTCATGGGTTATATCAGTTTTGGCCTGAAATGTATATATGTAATACTGAAAGGTTCTCCCAAAATTTACATGTGTTTAAGGCCTGAGATCTTGTAGAGAATAAAGTTAGGACTTGCGGTATGTACGCCTCCGAAATAATCTTATACTTCAGTACCAAAAGAGTTAGAGAAACAACATTAAATTTACAGAAGGTCTACTCAGCGTGGACGTCATGGTTGTGAATTTTGGGGTTCTTCGGAGGAAGTACAGTGGTTGACGAGATTCTGGATTAAGAATTGTCTGTATGGAGCTCTACCTTTGTGATCATTGTATATAAATAGGGGTAAAGTTTATCCCAAAGAAGAATTGAAGAGTATGTTAAGAAATGGGTCAGCTCAACAGTGTTGAGTCAGTATAACAAAAGAACAAATTGGCCTTGGGATAGATAATTCTCTACAGGTGTCTATGGCAAGCCTATGAAGAGGGCAGACCAGCCAATACAACACCGCCCACTTGGCTCGGTTCTCAGAAATACTTTTGAAAGAGTTTGTCTCCCAGACTCTCCGTAATGCATGGCGTATAGGGTTTGAACGATTGCGTCAGGTCACCATGACGGAGTCATAATATGCCATCAGGTTCAATAAGTTTGCCCGTCATATTTCTACAGTGCTTCCTATAGCCAGAGAGCGAGTCCACATAATCATTAAAGGACTCAATTATGATCGTAAAATTTTGTATGAATCGGGAGATACAGGCTGATACTTCATTTCCACTAGTGGTAGAAATTTCCAAGATATTAGAACGTGTTCGGGGTGAGGAAAAAGGAAACTAAGGATACCAAGACGTCTCGAGGTTCTAGGGGATTTAGTGGATTCTACTCTGCGAGTATAAATCATTATGGCGGGGGCTCGGGCAGTCGGCCAGCCCAGTTCACACATCGGATTAATCGAGGTGCTCCAGTAAGTTCTTTTAATGCACCACTGACATAAGTGTCCTACAATGGTTATTCCAGTTATCTGGCACAGACTCAGTATGAGCAGCCAAACTTGCAAATGGGTTGTTATGACTGCGGTGATACTAGGCACATCATGAGAAAATTATTCCATACTTGGGAGAAACATATTTCATCAAAGCGCTCAGGCTACGTGCCCCATTGCAGTTACTACACCACCCACACGACCAGTTAGGGGTGGAGGACAGACGGGTAGAATGCGTCCTAGAGGTGGAGGCCCAGCCGTTGATACAATTGTTTTATGGTATGGCGGAGGTCGATACATCAGATGGTGTCGTTACAAGCGAGACCTCGATTTAATATAAAGGAATAAGTTCCTTAACTTGATTTGGTTCTGAGTATCGAGACGAGTCCTCCTATTGTGCTCCACTTATGAGTGAGCTTCGTAATTCTATAATCTACTTATGTGTTTACTCCTGTTGGGAGATTCTATGGAGATAACTATGCCTATCATTCCATGCTGGTCACTAATAAGAGCTGTGAGGCTAAATGTGATTTTCTATTACTCATATCGATAAGTTTTGATGTAATTTCCGGATAATTAATTACAAATTGTGAATTATATGCCCTATCGATGTGGGGTTCATTATGTGTTGTGATTTTGTGTAACTGAAATTATTTAAAAGGAGAAAATGGAAATTTTCGATTGGCACGATGTGCATATTACTTGTGATTCAAAACTGAGGACGAGATCCTCGCATTTTAATATAAAATGATATGTTTAAACCGGTCTACGAGCTGTGGTGGAAGTTATATAAGGACGAGATCCTTGCGATAAAAATCCTTGTATTTAAATCCTCCCTTGTGAAATTAAATTTGTACTATAGTACTAATAGGGAGTCATGCCTGCTAGGCTTATTTTAAAATATTTGTATGAAATTCTCTGTGCATACTTGCCAAATTCATGTTGTAATATTGAGTTGTAACCTACGAGGTAGGCGCCTGCCCAGGTGGCGTTAAATGTAACTCGTTAATTCGGGTAAACAATTATGAGGTCTTCATGCCTCGCATCTTGTTATTAGTATTGTGAAGGTTTGCAACGAGATTTTTGTTAACATGAAGTTAATTGACGATTCTGTAATTGATTATGAACAACTATTAAGACCAGATTGACCTAGAAGGGTGCCCCATTTAGATGGTCAGACGAGTGTGAGTTGAGCTTTCAGAAGCTCAAGACCGCTTTGACTACAACACTAGTATTGATATTACCCACAGGTTCAGGATCATATACGGTATATTGTGACGCCTTTCACATTGGGCTTGGTGCAGTATTAATGCAAGATGGTAGGGTGATTGTATATGTGTTGCGGCAGTTGAAAGATCACGAGAAGAATTATCATGTTCATGACTTAGAACTGGCAGCCATTGTTCATGCGCTGAAGCTTTGGAGGAAATACCTCTACGGTGTCTCGTGGAGGTATTTACTGATCATCGTAGCCTTCAGTACATGTTCAAACAAAAAGATCTTAATTTGAGGCAGAGAATATGGTTGGAGTTGTTAAAAGACTATGATATCACCATTTTGTATCACCCCGTAAAGGCCAATGTGGTAGTCGATGCTTTGAGTAAAAAGGCTATGAGTATGGGCAGTCTGGCGTATATTCCGGTTGGTGAGAGGCCATTAGCTGCAGATGTTCAGACTTTGGCTAATCAGTTCGTGAGGTTAGATGCTTAAGAACCCAGTCGGGTTCTAGCTTGCACAGTCACTCGGTCTTCCTTATTTGAGCGCATCAGAGAGAGGAAGTATGATGATCTTTAATTACATGTCCTTAAGGACACGGTGCGGCACGGTGATGCCAAATAGGTTGCTGTGGGGGAATATGGGGTTCTGCGAATGCATGGTCATATTTGAGTGCCTAATGTGGATGGGCTTCGTGAATTAATTCTTGAAGAAGCACACAGTTCCATGTATTCTATTCATCTAGGTACCGCCAAAATGTATCAAGATTTGCGGCAACATTATAGGTGGAGGAGAATGAGAAAGGATATAGTTGCATATGTAGCTCGGTGTCTGAATTGTCAGCAAGTTAAGTACAAGCATCAGAGACCTGGTGGTTTGCTTCAGAAGTTAGAAATTCCTGAGTGGAAGTGATAGCATATCACTATGGATTTTGTTGTTGGGCTCCCACTGACTCAGAGAAAATTTGACGCAGTTTGGGTCATTGTGGATAGGTTGACCAAGTCAACACATTTCATTCCAGTGGCAGTTACCTATTCTTCAAAGAGGTTAGCTGAAATTTACATTCGTGAGATTGTCCGCCTTCACGGGGTGCCCGTGCCTATTATTTCAGATCGAGGTATGCAATTTAGCTCACATTTCTGGAGGGTTGTACAGCGTGAGTTAGGCACGCGGGTGGAGTTGAGTACATCGTTTCATCCACAGACAGACGGACAGTCAGAGCGCACTATTCAGATATTAGAATATATGCTTTGCGCTTATGTTATAGACTTTGGAGGTTCTTGGGATCATTTCTTGCCACTTGCGGAGTTTGCTTATAATAATAGCTACATGTCGAGCATTCAGATGGCTCTATATGAGGCATTATATGGAAGGCAATGCCGATCGCCAGTTGGTTGGCTTGATCTGGGAGAGGCTCGGTTGTTGGGTACCGATTTGGTACAGGATGCCTTGGATAAGGTCAAGATTATTCAGGATCGACTTCGCACAGCTCAGTCTAGACAAAAGAGTTATGCCGATCGTGAAGTTCGTGATATTGCATTCATGGTTGGAGAAAGAATATTGCTCCGGATTTCACCTAGGAAAGGTGTAATGAGGTTCGGAAAGAAGGGCAAGTTGAGCCCTAGGTATATCTGACCCTTTGAAATTCTTGAAAGGGTGGGTGAAGTAGCCTACAGGCTTGCATTACCACCTAGTTTATCTGCGGTTCATCCGGCGTTCCATGTGTATATGATCCAGAAACATCATGTTGATCCATTCCATGTGTTAGATTTCAGCTCTATCCAGTTGGACAAGGATTTGACTTACGAGGAGGAGCCGGTGGCAATACTAGCCCGGCAAGTTCGCCAGTTGAGGTCTAAGAGTTATCCTTCAGTTCGGGTGCAATAGAGAGGTTAGCCGGTAGAGGCTTCTACCTGGGAGTCCGAGTCAGACATGAGGAGTAAATATCCACACCTTTTCTCTAGCTCAGGTACTTTTTCTAGCTCCGTTCGAGGATGGACGTTTGTTTTAGAGGGGGAGAATGTGATGACCCAAAATGTCATCTTTAAATTTAATAAGTAATTCTGTGTTCTAAGACCTCAAAAAGCTCCATGTATAACTCCTCGACTTGCATGCGCAGTCCGTATAATTTTTTCGGAAAGTTTTATGTGAAAAATGGATTAAAATGTGAAATAGAGCTTTAAAACTCAAATGAGTTGACTTTGGTCAATATTTTGAGCAAACAGACCCGGATCAGTGTTTTGACAATTTTGGTAGGTTCGTATCGTGATTTGGGACCTGGGCGTATGCCCGGAATCGAATTCTGAGGTCCCTAGCCCGAGATATGGAATTTTGATAAAACTTTAAAAGCTTGAAAGGTTAATGATTGCTAAGAATTTACTGATGTTGGATTTATTAACCTCGGGTCTGTATTTTTATTCTGGAGCCCGGTATAGGTCCACTATAATATTTATGACTTGTCTGCCAAATTTGGTGAGAAACAAAGTTTATTTGACGTGATTCGGACGTTCGGTTGTAAAAATATAAGATTTAAAGTTTTCTTGAAAATTTCCTTTGAATTGGTGTTCGATTCGTAGTTCTAGGTGTTATTTTGGCGATTTGATCGCGCGAGCAAGTTCGTATGATATTTTAAGACTTGTGTGCATGTTTGGTTTGGAGCCCCGAGGGCTCGGGTGAGTTTCGGATAGGATACGGGATGATTTTGAACTTAGAAAATCTGGGTTTTCTGCAACTTCAGGCTTCTGTTATTTCCTTCATCGCGTTCGCGAATGTACTCTCGTGAACGTGAAGAGAAAAATGGGCTGGCTGAATTTTCCTTCTTCGCGAACGCGAAGATTGGGTCGCGAACGCGAAGCTTTAGAGGCCTGGGGGAGGGGTCAGTTGTCCTTCTATGCGAACGCGAGCACTGGCACGCGAACGCGAAGGCTAGGGGGAAAATTCCTTCGCTAAAGTGAAGGAGGACCCGCGAATGCGTAAACCACGGGCTTCAATTCATCGCGAACGCGATAGGCCCTTCGCGAACGCGAAGAAGGCCTGACGCCTGTGACGTAAAACAGAACCAAAACGGGATTTTTTCACATTTTTCACAAACCCTCAATTATAACTCGGCTTAGGGGTGATTTCTAAGGAGTTTTTCACGATTTCGAACTGGGTAAGTGTTCTTTATTATATAGTGATTGTATTTCATAAATCTAAGTCTATATTCATCATTTATTTCAGATTTAGACGGAAGAAATTGAAATTTTTGTAAAACTTTTCAAAAACAAAAAATTTAGATTTGAAGGTCCATTTGACATCGGAATTGGATAATTTTTGTATGGTTGGACT